>NW_026279183.1:2500-9497 GCF_023373465.1 Oncorhynchus keta | reverse complement strand
GCCCTCCTTCTACTGGTCTGGAGGGTCTAACTGGTTTTCAGGATCCTGACTCTGTCCTCCTTCTACTGGTCTGGAGGGTCTAATTGGTTTCAGGATCCTGACTCTGTCCTCCTTCTGCTGGTCTGGAGGGTCTAACTGGTTTCAGGATCCTGGCTCTGTCCTCCTTCTGCTGGTCTGGAGGGTCTAACTGGTTTCAGGATCCTGGCTCTGCCCTCCTTCTACTGGTCTGGAGGGTCTAACTGGTTTCAGGATCCTGGCTCTGTCCTCCTTCTACTGGTCTGGAGGGTCTAACTGGTTTCAGGATCCTGGCTCTGTCCTCCTTCTACTGGTCTGGAGGGTCTAACTGGTTTCAGGATCCTGGCTCTGTCCTCCTTCTACTGGTCTGGAGGGTCTAACTGGTTTCAGGATCCTGGCTCTGTCCTCCTTCTACTGGTCTGGAGGGTCTAACTGGTTTCAGGATCCTGGCTCTGTCCTCCTTCTACTGGTCTGGAGGGTCTAACTGGTTTCAGGATCCTGGCTCTGTCCTCCTTCTGCTGGTCTGGAGGGTCTAACTGGTTTCAGGATCCTGGCTCTGTCCTCCTTCTGCTGGTCTGGAGGGTCTAACTGGTTTCAGGATCCTGGCTCTGTCCCTCCTTCTACTGGTCTGGAGGGTCTAACTGGTTTCAGGATCCTGGCTCTGTCCTCCTTCTGCTGGTCTGGAGGGTCTAACTGGTTTCAGGATCCTGGCTCTGCCCTCCTTCTACTGGTCTGGAGGGTCTAACTGGTTTCAGGATCCTGGCTCTGTCCTCCTTCTGCTGGTCTGGAGGGTCTAACTGGTTTCCAGGATCCTGGCTCTGTCCCTCCTTCTACTGGTCTGGAGGGTCTAACTGGTTTCAGGATCCTGGCTCTGCCCTCCTTCTACTGGTCTGGAGGGTCTAACTGGTTTCAGGATCCTGGCTCTGTCCTCCTTCTACTGGTCTGGAGGGTCTAACTGGTTTCAGGATCCTGGCTCTGTCCTCCTTCTACTGGTCTGGAGGGTCTAACTGGTTTCAGGATCCTGGCTCTGCCCTCCTTCTACTGGTCTGGAGGGTCTAACTGGTTTCAGGATCCTGACTCTGTCCTCCTTCTACTGGTCTGGAGGGTCTAACTGGTTTCAGGATCATGACTCTGTCTCTCTCTCTCTGTCTCTCAACTCAAATCAAATTTCATTAGTCAAGTGCGCCGAATACAATAGGTGTAGACCATACAGTGAAATGCTTAAAAAAATAAGAAATAAAAGTAACAAATAATTAAAGAGCAGCAGTAAAATAACACTGTGGAGACTATATACAGGCGTACTACGGTACAGAGTCAATGTGGAGGCTATATACAGGGCATACGGTGCAGAGTCAATGTGGAGGCTATATACAGGGGTACCGGTACAGAGTCAATGTGGAGGCTATATACAGGGCGTACCGGTAGAGAGTCAATGTGGAGGCTATATACAGGGGTACTGGTACAGAGTCAATGTGGAGACTATATACAGGGGTACCGATACAGAGTCAGTGTGGAGGCTATATACAGGGGGTACCGGTACAGAGTCAATGTGGAGGCTATATACAGGGGGTACCGGTACAGAGTCAATGTGGAGGCTATATACAGGGGTACTGGTACAGAGTCAATGTGGAGGCTATATACAGGGGGTACTGGTACAGAGTCAATGTGGAGGCTATATACAGGGGGTACCGGTACAGAGTCAATGTGGAGGCTATATACAGGGGGTACTGGTACAGAGTCAATGTGGAGGCTATATACAGGGGTACTGGTACAGAGTCAATGTGGAGGCTATATACAGGGGTACTGGTACAGAGTCAATGTGGAGACTATATACAGGGGGTACTGGTACAGAGTCAATGTGGAGACTATATACAGGAGTACCGGTACAGAGTCAATGTGGAGACTATATACAGGGTGCACCGGTACAGAGTCAATGTGGAGGCTATATACAGGGGTACTGGTACAGAGTCAATGTGGAGACTATATACAGGGGGTACCGGTACAGAGTCAATGTGGAGACTATATACAGGGGTACTGGTACAGAGTCAATGTGGAGGCTATATACAGGGTGTACCGGTACAGAGTCAATGTGGAGGCTATATACAGGGGGTACCGGTACAGAGTCAATGTGGAGGCTATATACAGGGCGTACCGGTACAGAGTCAATGTGGAGGCTATATACAGGGCGTACCGGTAGAGAGTCAATGTGGAGGCTATATACAGGGGGTACCGGTACAGAGTCAATGTGGAGGCTATATACAGGGCGTACCGGTAGAGAGTCAATGTGGAGGCTATATACAGGGGGTACTGGTACAGAGTCAATGTGGAGACTATATACAGGGGTACCGATACAGAGTCAATGTGGAGGCTATATACAGGGGTACCGGTACAGAGTCAATGTGGAGGCTATATACAGGGGGTACCGGTACAGAGTCAATGTGGAGGCTATATACAGGGGGTACTGGTACAGAGTCAATGTGGAGGCTATATACAGGGGTACTGGTACAGAGTCAATGTGGAGGCTATATACAGGGGGTACCGGTACAGAGTCAATGTGGAGGCTATATACAGGGGTACTGGTACAGAGTCAGTGTGGAGGCTATATACAGGGGGTACTGGTACAGAGTCAATGTGGAGGCTATATACAGGGGTACTGGTACAGAGTCAATGTGGAGACTATATACAGGGGGTACTGGTACAGAGTCAATGTGGAGACTATATACAGGGGTACCGGTACAGAGTCAATGTGGAGACTATATACAGGGTGTACCGGTACAGAGTCAATGTGGAGGCTATATACAGGGGGTACTGGTACAGAGTCAATGTGGAGACTATATACAGGGGGTACCGGTACAGAGTCAATGTGGAGACTATATACAGGGGTACTGGTACAGAGTCAATGTGGAGGCTATATACAGGGTGTACCGGTACAGAGTCAATGTGGAGGCTATATACAGGGGGTACCGGTACAGAGTCAATGTGGAGTCTATATACAGGGGGTACCGGTACAGAGTCAATGTGGAGTTTATATACAGGGGGTACCGGTACAGAGTCAATGTGGAGACTATATACAGGGGTACTGGTACAGAGTCAATGTGGAGGCTATATACAGGGTGTACCGGTACAGAGTCAATGTGGAGGCTATATACAGCGGGTACCGGTACAGAGTCAATGTGGAGACTATATACAGGGGGTACCGGTACAGAGTCAATGTGGAGTTTATATACAGGGGGTACCGGTACAGAGTCAATGTGGAGACTATATACAGGGGGTACCGGTACAGAGTCAATGTGGAGACTATATACAGGGTGTTACGGTACAGAGTCAATGTGGAGGCTATATACAGGGGGTACCGGTACAGAGTCAATGTGGAGACTATATACAGGGGTACCGGTACAGAGTCAATGTGGAGACTATATACAGGGGGTACTGGTACAGAGTCAATGTGGAGACTATATACAGGGGGTACCGGTACAGAGTCAATGTGGAGACTATATACAGGGGTACCGGTACAGAGTCAATGTGGAGACTATATACAGGGGTACCGGTACAGAGTCAATGTGGAGACTATATACAGGGGTACCGGTACAGAGTCAATGTGGAGGCTATATACAGGGGGTACCGGTACAGAGTCAATGTGGAGACTATATACAGGGGGTACCGGTAGAGAGTCAATGTGGAGGCTATATACAGGGGGTACTGGTACAGAGTCAATGTGGAGACTATATACAGGGGGTACCGATACAGAGTCAATGTGGAGGCTATATACAGGGGTACCGGTACAGAGTCAATGTGGAGGCTATATACAGGGGTACCGGTACAGAGTCAATGTGGAGGCTATATACAGGGGGTACTGGTACAGAGTCAATGTGGAGGCTATATACAGGGGGTACTGGTACAGAGTCAATGTGGAGGCTATATACAGGGGTACCGGTACAGAGTCAATGTGGAGGCTATATACAGGGGTACTGGTACAGAGTCAATGTGGAGGCTATATACAGGGGGTACTGGTACAGAGTCAATGTGGAGGCTATATACAGGGGTACTGGTACAGAGTCAATGTGGAGACTATATACAGGGGTACTGGTACAGAGTCAATGTGGAGACTATATACAGGGGTACCGGTACAGAGTCAATGTGGAGACTATATACAGGGTGTACCGGTACAGAGTCAATGTGGAGGCTATATACAGGGGGTACTGGTACAGAGTCAATGTGGAGACTATATACAGGGGTACCGGTACAGAGTCAATGTGGAGACTATATACAGGGGTACTGGTACAGAGTCAATGTGGAGGCTATATACAGGGTGTACCGGTACAGAGTCAATGTGGAGGCTATATACAGGGGTACCGGTACAGAGTCAATGTGGAGTCTATATACAGGGGTACCGGTACAGAGTCAATGTGGAGTTTATATACAGGGGTACCGGTACAGAGTCAATGTGGAGACTATATACAGGGGTACTGGTACAGAGTCAATGTGGAGGCTATATACAGGGTGTACCGGTACAGAGTCAATGTGGAGGCTATATACAGGGGTACCGGTACAGAGTCAATGTGGAGACTATATACAGGGGGTACCGTACAGAGTCAATGTGGAGTTTATATACAGGGGTACCGGTACAGAGTCAATGTGGAGACTATATACAGGGGTACCGGTACAGAGTCAATGTGGAGACTATATACAGGGTGTTACGGTACAGAGTCAATGTGGAGGCTATATACAGGGGGTACCGGTACAGAGTCAATGTGGAGACTATATACAGGGGGTACCGGTACAGAGTCAATGTGGAGACTATATACAGGGGTACTGGTACAGAGTCAATGTGGAGACTATATACAGGGGTACCGGTACAGAGTCAATGTGGAGACTATATACAGGGGTACCGGTACAGAGTCAATGTGGAGACTATATACAGGGGTACCGGTACAGAGTCAATGTGGAGACTATATACAGGGGTACGGTACAGAGTCAATGTGGAGGCTATATACAGGGGTACCGGTACAGAGTCAATGTGGAGACTATATACAGGGGGTACCGGTACAGAGTCAATGTGGAGGCTATATACAGGGGGTACCGGTACAGAGTCAATGTGGAGACTATATACAGGGGTACCGGTACAGAGTCAATGTGGAGGCTATATACAGGGGGTACCGGTACAGAGTCAATGTGGAGACTATATACAGGGGTACCGGTACAGAGTCAATGTGGAGACTATATAGGGAGTACCGGTACAGAGTCAATGTGGAGACTATATACAGGGGTACCGGTACAGAGTCAATGTGGAGACTATATACAGGGGTACCGGTACAGAGTCAATGTGGAGACTATATACAGGGGGTACTGGTACAGAGTCAATGTGGAGACTATATACAGGGGGTACCGGTACAGAGTCAATGTGGAGACTATATACAGGGGTACTGGTACAGAGTAAATGTGGAGGCTATATACAGGGAGGTACCAGTACAGAGTCAATGTGGAGGCTATATACAGGGGGCACTGGTACAGAGTCAATGTGGAGGCTATATACAGGGGGTACTGGTACAGAGTCAATGTGGAGGCTATATACAGGGGGTACCGGTACAGAGTCAATGTGGAGGCTATATACAGGGGGTACCGGTACAGAGTCAATGTGGAGACTATATACAGGGGGTACCGGTACAGAGTCAGGTGTTCTCCTCTAGAGCCAGCAGGGATCAACCCCTACCTCACCTGTCAGGTGTTCTCCTCTAGAGCCAGCAGGGATCAACCCCTACCTCACCTGTCAGGTGTTCTCCTCTAGAGCCAGCAGGGATAAACCCCTACCTCACTTGTCAGGTGTTCTCCTCTAGAGCCAGCAGACATCAACCCCTACCTCACCTGTCAGGTGTTCTCCTCTAGAGCCAGCAGACATCAACCCCTACCTCACCTGTCAGGTGTTCTCCTCTAGAGCCAGCAGGGATCAACCCCTACCTCACCTGTCAGGTGTTCTCCTCTAGAGCCAGCAGACATCAACCCCTACCTCACCTGTCAGGTGTTCTCCTCCAGAGCCAGCAGGGATCAACCCCTACCTCACCTGTCAGGTGTTCTCCTCCAGAGCCAGCAGACATCAACCCCTACCTCACCTGTCAGGTGTTCTCCTCCAGAGCCAGCAGACATCAACCCCTACCTCACCTGTCAGGTGTTCTCCTCTAGAGCCAGCAGGGATCAACCCCTACCTCACCTGTCAGGTGTTCTCCTCTAGAGCCAGCAGACATCAACCCCTACCTCACCTGTCAGGTGTTCTCCTCTAGAGCCAGCAGACATCAACCCCTACCTCACCTGTCAGGTGTTCTCCTCTTGCCGTTGTCGTTGAGGTCTAGGAGTAGTTCTGAGGAGTCGACGGGGGAGGTGGTGGAGGAGGTGTCCAGGAGGAGCTGTTCGTGTTGTGCCAGGTACTGAGCTGGGTTCTGCTTGGCCAGACGGGCACAGTGCAGCAGCTCCCGCTGTAGGAGTGGCAGGTTGGCCTGTAGAGGGAAAGACAGTGGTCACGATCGGGAAGTGCTGGGTGCTGACTGACAGACAGTACACAACACAAAACTGTATATTACCTGGCATCATCTGACATACCACATGGAACAATACCACATCCAGAAATAGTGACTATTATTTAGAGATGTCTAAATGTGGTCTCTGTGTATCTCAAACATACAGTAACAGATCTCTCATAATCTGAAGAGAGGAACAAATCATTACCCTCTATCTGAAGAGAGAAACCAATCATTATCCTCTATCTGAAGAGAGGAACCAATCATTATCCTCTATCTGAAGAGAGGAACCAATCATTATCCTCTATCTGAAAAGATGACCCAAACCATTAACCTTCACCTGAAGAGAGTACCCAACCATTATCCTCTATCTGAAGAGATGACCCAAACCATTAACCTCTATCTGAAGAGATGACCCAAACCATTACCCTCCATCTGAAGAGTACCCAACCATTGTCCTCTATCTGAAGAGA
>NW_026279182.1:0-3648 GCF_023373465.1 Oncorhynchus keta | reverse complement strand
GATGGTCTGGTAATAGAAGCTGTTCAACAGTCTGATGGTCTGGTGATAGAAGCTGTTCAACAGTCTGATGGTCTGATAGAAGCTGTTCAACAGTCTGATGGTCTGGTGATAGAAGCTGTTCAACAGTCTGATGGTAATAGAAGCTGTTCAACAGTCTGATGGTCTGGTAATAGAAGCTGTTCAACAGTCTGATGGTCTGGTGATAGAAGCTGTTCAACAGTCTGATGGTAATAGAAGCTGTTCAACAGTCTGATGGTCTGGTAATAGAAGCTGTTCAACAGTCTGATGGTCTGGTAATAGAAGCTGTTCAACAGTCTGATGGTCTGGTAATAGAAGCTGTTCAACAGTCTGATGGTCTGGTGATAGAAGCTGTTCAACAGTCTGATGGTCTGGTAATAGAAGCTGTTCAACAGTCTGATGGTCTGGTAATAGAAGCTGTTCAACAGTCTGATGGTCTGGTGATAGAAACTGTTCAACAGTCTGATGGTTACTGGTGATAGAAGCTGTTCAACAGTCTGATGGTCTGGTGATAGAAGCTGTTCAACAGTCTGATGGTCTGGTAATAGAAGCTGTTCAACAGTCTGATGGTCTGGTGATAGAAGCTGTTCAACAGTCTGATGGTCTGGTGATAGAAGCTGTTCAACAGTGATGGTCTGGTAATAGATGCTGTTCAACAGTCTGATGGTCTGGTAATAGAAGCTGTTCAACAGTCTGATGGTCTGGTAATAGAAGCTGTTCAACAGTCTGAATGGTCTGGTAATAGAAGCTGTTCAACAGTCTGATGGTCTGGTAATAGAAGCTGTTCAACAGTCTGATGGTCTGGTGATAGAAGCTGTTCAACAGTCTGATGGTCTGGTGATAGAAGCTGTTCAACAGTCTGATGGTCTGGTGATAGAAGCTGTTCAACAGTGATGGTCTGGTAATAGAAGCTGTTCAACAGTCTGATGGTCTGGTGATAGAAGCTGTTCAACAGTCTGATGGTCTGGTAATAGAAGCTGTTCAACAGTCTGATGGTCTGGTGATAGAAGCTGTTCAACAGTCTGATGGTCTGGTAATAGAAGCTGTTCAACAGTCTGATGGTCTGGTGATAGAAGCTGTTCAACAGTCTGATGGTCTGGTAATAGAAGCTGTTCAACAGTCTGATGGTCTGGTGATAGAAGCTGTTCAACAGTCTGATGGTCTGGTGATAGAAGCTGTTCAACAGTGATGGTCTGGTAATAGATGCTGTTCAACAGTCTGATGGTCTGGTAATAGAAGCTGTTCAACAGTCTGATGGTCTGGTAATAGAAGCTGTTCAACAGTCTGATGGTCTGGTAATAGAAGCTGTTCAACAGTCTGATGGTCTGGTGATAGAAGCTGGTCAACAGTGATGGTCTGGTAATAGATGCTGTTCAACAGTCTGATGGTCTGGTGATAGAAGCTGTTCAACAGTCTGATGGTCTGGTGATAGAAGCTGTTCAACAGTCTGATGGTAATAGAAGCTGTTCAACAGTCTGATGGTCTGGTAATAGAAGCTGTTCAACAGTCTGATGGTCTAGTGATAGAAGCTGTTCAACAGTCTGATGGTCTGGTGATAGAAGCTGTTCAACAGTCTGATGGTCTGGTGATAGAAGCTGTTCAACAGTCTGATGGTCTGGTGATAGAAGCTGTTCAACAGTCTGATGGTCTGGTAATAGAAGCTGTTCAACAGTCTGATGGTCTGGTGATAGAAGCTGTTCAACAGTCTGATGGTCTGGTAATAGAAGCTGTTCAACAGTCTGATGGTAATAGAAGCTGTTCAACAGTCTGATGGTCTGGTGATAGAAGCTGTTCAACAGTCTGATGGTCTGGTAATAGAAGCTGTTCAACAGTCTGATGGTCTGGTAATAGAAGTTGTTCAACAGTCTGATGGTCTGGTGATAGAAGCTGTTCAACAGTCTGATGGTCTGGTGATAGAAGCTGTTCAACAGTGATGGTCTGGTAATAGATGCTGTTCAACAGTCTGATGGTCTGGTAATAGAAGCTGTTCAACAGTCTGATGGTCTGGTAATAGAAGCTGTTCAACAGTCTGATGGTCTGGTAATAGAAGCTGTTCAACAGTCTGATGGTCTGGTGATAGAAGCTGTTCAACAGTGATGGTCTGGTAATAGATGCTGTTCAACAGTCTGATGGTCTGGTGATAGAAGCTGTTCAACAGTCTGATGGTCTGGTGATAGAAGCTGTTCAACAGTCTGATGGTAATAGAAGCTGTTCAACAGTCTGATGGTCTGGTAATAGAAGCTGTTCAACAGTCTGATGGTCTAGTGATAGAAGCTGTTCAACAGTCTGATGGTCTGGTGATAGAAGCTGTTCAACAGTCTGATGGTCTGGTGATAGAAGCTGTTCAACAGTCTGATGGTCTGGTGATAGAAGCTGTTCAACAGTCTGATGGTCTGGTAATAGAAGCTGTTCAACAGTCTGATGGTCTGGTGATAGAAGCTGTTCAACAGTCTGATGGTCTGGTAGCCAGAAGCTGTTCAACAGTCTGATGGTAATAGAAGCTGTTCAACAGTCTGATGGTCTGGTGATAGAAGCTGTTCAACAGTCTGATGGTCTGGGTAATAGAAGCTGTTCAACAGTCTGATGGTCTGGTAATGTAGTTGTTCAACAGTCTGATGGTCTGGTGATAGAAGCTGTTCAACAGTCTGATGGTCTGGTAATAGAAGCTGTTCAACAGTCTGATGGTCTGGTGATAGAAGCTGTTCAACAGTCTGATGGTCTGGATAGAAGCTGTTCAACAGTCTGATGGTCTGGTAATAGAAGCTGTTCAACAGTCTGATGGTCTGGGTGATAGAAGCTGTTCAACAGTCCGATGGTCTGGTAATAGAAGCTGTTCAACAGTCTGATGGTCTGGTAATAGAAGCTGTTCAACAGTCTGATGGTCTGGTGATAGAAGCTGTTCAACAGTCTGATGGTCTGGTAAATAGAAGCTGTTCAACAGTCTGATGGTCTGGTGATAGAAGCTGTTCAACAGTCTGATGGTCTGGTGATAGAAGCTGTTCAACAGTCTGATGGTGTTGTAATAGAAGCTGTTCAACAGTCTGATGGTCTGGGATAGAAGCGTTCAACAGTCTGATGGTCTGGTGATAGAAGCTGTTCAACAGTCTGATGGTCTGGTGATAGAAGCTGTTCAACAGTCTGATGGTCTGGTAATAGAAGCTGTTCAACAGTCTGATGGTCTGAAGTAATAGAAGCTGTTCAACAGTCTGATGGTGATAGAAGCTGTTCAACAGTCTGATGGTCTGGTGATAGAAGCTGTTCAACAGTCTGATAGTGATAGAAGCTGTTCAACAGTCTGATGGTCTGTTATTAGAAGCTGTTCAACAGTCTGATGGTGATAGAAGCTGTTCAACAGTCTGATGAGTCTGGTAATAAGAAGCTGTTCAACAGTCTGATGGTGATAGAAGCTGTTCAACGGTGATGGTCTGGTGATAGAAGCTGTTCCAGCAGTCACGATGGTCTGGTGATAAGCTGTTCAACAGTCTGATGGTCTGGTGATGGCTGTTCAACAGTCTGATGGTGATAGAAGCTGTTCAACAGTCTGATGGTCTGGTAATAGAAGCTGTTCCAACAGTCTGATGGGTGATAGAAGCTGTTCAACAGTCTGATGGTCTGGTGATAGAAGCTGGT
>NW_026279181.1:0-1850 GCF_023373465.1 Oncorhynchus keta | reverse complement strand
GATGGTCTGGGGTGATAGAAGCTGTTCAACAGTCTGATGGTCTGGATAGAAGCTGTTCAACAGTCTGATGGTCTGGTGATAGAAGCTGTTCAACAGTCTGATGGTCTGGTGATAGAAGCTGTTCAACAGTCTGATGGTCTGGTGATAGAAGCTGTTCAACAGTCTGATGGTCTGGTAATAGAAGCTGTTCAACAGTCTGATGGTCTGGTGATAGAAGCTGTTCAACAGTCTGATGGTCTGGTGATAGAAGCTGTTCAACAGTCTGATGGTCTGGTGATAGAAGCTGTTCAACAGTCTGATGGTCTGGTAATAGAAGCTGTTCAACAGTCTGATGGTCTGGTAATAGAAGCTGTTCAACAGTCTGATGGTCTGGTGATAGAAGCTGTTCAACAGTCTGATGGTCTGGTAATAGAAGCTGTTCAACAGTCTGATGGTCTGGTGATAGAAGCTGTTCAACAGTCTGATGGTCTGGTAATAGAAGCTGTTCAACAGTCTGATGGTCTGGTGATAGAAGCTGTTCAACAGTCTGATGGTCTGGTGATAGAAGCTGTTCAACAGTCTGATGGTCTGGTGATAGAAGCTGTTCAACAGTCTGATGGTCTGGTGATAGAAGCTGTTCAACAGTCTGATGGTCTGGTAATAGAAGCTGTTCAACAGTCTGATGGTCTGGTGATAGAAGCTGTTCAACAGTCTGATGGTCTGGTGATAGAAGCTGTTCAACAGTCTGATGGTCTGGTGATAGAAGCTGTTCAACAGTCTGATGGTCTGGTAATAGAAGCTGTTCAACAGTCTGATGGTCTGGTGATAGAAGCTGTTCAACAGTCTGATGGTCTGGTGATAGAAGCTGTTCAACAGTCTGATGGTCTGGTAATAGAAGCTGTTCAACAGTCTGATGGTCTGGTAATAGAAGCTGTTCAACAGTCTGATGGTCTGGTGATAGAAGCTGTTCAACAGTCTGATGGTCTGGTGATAGAAGCTGTTCAACAGTCTGATGGTCTGGTGATAGAAGCTGTTCAACAGTCTGATGGTCTGGTGATAGAAGCTGTTCAACAGTCTGATGGTCTGGTGATAGAAGCTGTTCAACAGTCTGATGGTCTGGTGATAGAAGCTGTTCAACAGTCTGATGGTCTGGTAATAGAAGCTGTTCAACAGTCTGATGGTCTGGTGATAGAAGCTGTTCAACAGTCTGATGGTCTGTATAGAAGCTGTTCAACAGTCTGATGGTCTGGTGATAGAAGCTGTTCAACAGTCTGATGGTCTGGTGATAGAAGCTGTTCAACAGTCTGATGGTCTGGTAATAGAAGCTGTTCAACAGTCTGATGGTCTGGTGATAGAAGCTGTTCAACAGTCTGATGGTCTGGTGATAGAAGCTGTTCAACAGTCTGATGGTCTGGTGATAGAAGCTGTTCAACAGTCTGATGGTCTGGTGATAGAAGCTGTTCAACAGTCTGATGGTCTGTGATAGAAGCTGTTCAACAGTCTGATGGTCTGGTGATAGAAGCTGTTCAACAGTCTGATGGTCTGGATAGAAGCTGTTCAACAGTCTGATGGTCTGGTGATAGAAGCTGTTCAACAGTCTGATGGTGATAGAAGCTGTTCAACAGTCTGATGGTCTGGTGGTAGAAGCTGTTCCAACAGTCTGGATGGTCTGGTGATAGAAGCTGTTCAACAGTCTGATGGTGATAGAAGCTGTTCAACAGTCTGATGGTCTGGTGATAGAAGCTGTTCAACAGTCTGATGGTGATAGAAGCTGTTCAACAGTCTGATGGTCTGGTGATAGAAGCTGTTCAACAGTCTGATGGGTGATAGAAGCTGTTCAACAGTCTGATGGTCTGGTGATAGAAGCTGGT
>NW_026279180.1:0-10714 GCF_023373465.1 Oncorhynchus keta | reverse complement strand
AGGTGGTAGAGGGTAGAGGGTAGAGGGTAGGTGGTAGAGGGTAGGTGGTAGAGGGTAGGGGGTAGAGAGTAGAGGGTTAGATGGTAGATGGTAAAAAAATGTGTATTTCACGTGATCACATGTGAAGTGTTCCAAAAACACACGTTTTCATGTGATCACGTGACATGAATGTTGTAACGTGACAAAGTGTAAAGCAACACGATACTTCACATGTGAAAATGTAATCACGTGACGGTTTCCAAAATCATGTGATTTTTCCACATGTGAAATCATGTGATTTTTCCACATGTGAAATCATGTGATTTTTCCACATGTGAAATCATGTGATTTTTCCACATGTGAAATCATGTGTTTGTTTGGTAAAGGACAGGCTGCCAGGAAATATTGACACCCTATTCTCTACCTAGTACAGATGCCCTAGTCAAAAACAGTGTATTACTAAATAGGGAATAGGGTGCCATTTGGTACACTGTATCCATGGTAACCATCAACTTGGGACCCTATTCAATCAGATCTGCTTTAAAGGTTGTTAGAGCAGGTGTGAACTGTGTGTTAGAGCTTCGCTCCACAGGTAGTATCACATTTTCATTTCATTTCATTACAGCACATCGGTTTGATTTGTTTGATCGTAGCTAGCTACATAGCTAGCTACATAGCCGTCTTTGTATCAAAGATAATTGTGTAGTCTAGAGCGATTTTCTAGGTTAGCTAGCCAGCTATTGTCGTTCTTTTAAAGCAACGTAACGTAATCAACACTGCTAGCTAGCCAGCTAGCCCCCGAATAGCAGCACTGTAGAAACTATTACACTCAACGGAACGACTTGATTAGTGTAGTGTCAACAACGCAGCCACTGCCAGCTAGCCTACAAAGTCAACAACGCAGCCAATGCCAGCTAGCCTACTTCAGCAGTACTGTATCATTTTAATAATTTTAGTCAATAAGATTCTTGCTACGTAAGTTTAACTTTCTGAACATTCGAGACGTGTAGTCCACTTGTCATTCCAATCTCCTTGCATTAGCGTAGCCTCTTCTGTAGCCTGTCAACTATGTGTCTGTCTATCCCTGTTCTCTCCTCTCTGCACAGACCATACAAACGCCCCACACCGCGTGGCCACGGCCACCCTAATCTGGTGGTCCCAGCGCGTACGACCCACGTGGAGTTCCAGGTCTCCGGTAGCCTCTGGAACTGCCGATCTGCGGCCAACAAGGCAGAGTTCATCTCAGCCTATGCCTCCCTCCAGTCCTCGACTTCTTGGCACTGACGGAAACATGGATCACCACAGATAACACTGCTACTCCTACTGCTCTCTTTCGTCCGCCCACGTGTTCTCGCACACCCCGAGAGCTTCTGGTCAGCGGGGTGGTGGCACCGGGATCCTCATCTCTCCCAAGTGGTCATTCTCTCTTTCTCCCCTTACCCATCTGTCTATCGCCTCCTTTTGAATTCCATGCTGTCACAGTTACCAGCCCTTTCAAGCTTAACATCCTTATCATGTATCGCCCTCCAGGTTCCCTCGGAGAGTTCATCAATGAGCTTGATGCCTTGATAAGCTCCTTTCCTGAGGACGGCTCATCTCTCACAGTTCTGGGCGACTTTAACCTCCCCACGTCTACCTTTGACTAATTCCTCTCTGCCTCCTTCTTTCCACTCCTCTCCTCTTTTGACCTCACCCTCACCTTCCCCCTACTCACAAGGCAGGCAATACGCCCGACCTCATCTTTACTAGATGCTGTTCTTCCACTAACCTCATTGCAACTCCTCCAAGTCTCCGATCACTACCTTGTATCCTTTTTCCTCTCGCTCTCATCCAACACTTCCCACACTGCCCCTACTGATGGTATCGCGCCCGTCCCAACCTTCGCTCTCTCTCCCCCGCTACTCTCTCCTCTTCCATCCCTATCATCTCTTCCTCTGCTCAAACCTTCTCCAACCTATCTCCTGATTCTGCCTCCTCAACCCTCCTCTCCTCCTTTCTGCATCCTTTGACTCTATGTCCCCTATCCTCCAGGCCGGCTCGGTCCTCCCTCCCGCTCCGTGGCTTCACGACTCATTGCGAGCTCACAGAACAGGGCTCCGGGCAGCCGAGCGGAAATGGAGGAAAACTCGCCTCCCTGTGGACCTGGCATCCTTTCACTCCCTCCTCTCTACATTTCCTCCTCTGTCTCTGCTGCTAAAGCCACTTTCTACCACTCTAAATTCCAAGCATCTGCCTCTAACCCTAGGAAGCTCTTTGCCACCTTCTCCTCCCTCCTGAATCCTCCTCCTCCCCCTCCTCCCTCTCTGCAGATGACTTCGTCAACCATTTTGAAAAGAAGGTCGACGACATCCGATCCTCGTTTGCTAAGTCAAACGACACCGCTGGTTCTGCCACACTGCCCTACCCTGTGCTCTGACCTCTTTCTCCCTCTCTCTCCAGATGAAATCTCGCGTCTCCTAGACGGCCGGCCGCCCAACAACCTGCCCGCTTGACCCTATCCCCTCCTCTCTTCTCCAGACCATTTCCGGAGATCTTCTCCTTACCTCACCTCGCTCATCAACTCATCCCTGACCGCTGGCTACGTCCTTCCGTCTTCAAGAGAGCGAGAGCTGCACCCCTTCTGAAAAAACCTACACTCGATCCCTCCAATGTCAACAACTACAGACCAGTATCCCTTCTTTCTTTTCTCTCCAAAACTCTTGAACGTGCCGTCCTTGGCCAGCTCTCCCGCTATCTCTCTCAGAATGACCTTCTTGATCCAAATCAGTCAGGTTTCAAGACTAGTCATTCAACTGAGACTGCTCTTCTCTGTATCACGGAGGCGCTCCCGCACTGCTAAAGCTAACTCTCTCTCCTCTCTGCTCTCATCCTTCTAGACCTATCGGCTGCCTTCGATACTGGAACCATCAGATCCTCCTCTCCACCCTCTCCGAGTTGGGCATCTCCGGCGCGGCCCACGCTTTTGGCAGGTCGCTCCTACCAGGGCGTGGCGAGAATCTGTCTCCTCACCACGCGCTCCTCACCACTGGTGTCCCCCAGGGCTCTGTTCTAGGCCCTCTCCTATTCTCGCTATACACCAAGTCACTTGGCTCTGTCATAACCTCACATGGTCTCTCCTATCATTGCTATGCAGACGACACACAATTAATCTTCTCCTTTCCTTCTGATGACAAGGTGGCGAATCGCATCTCTGCATGTCTGGCAGACATATCCAGTGGGATGACGGATCACCACCCAAGCTGAACCTCGGCAAGACGGAGCTGCTCTTCCTCCGGGGAAGGACTGCCCGTTCCATGATCTCGCCATCACGGTTGACAACTCCATTGTGTCCTCCTCCCAGAGTGCTAAGAACCTTGGCGTGATCCTGGACAACACCCTGTCGTTCTCAACTAACATCAAGGCGGTGGCCCGTTCCTGTAGGTTCATGCTCTGCAACATCCGCAGAGTAATGACCCTGCCTCACACAGGAAGCGGCGCAGGTCCTAATCCAGGCACTTGTCATCTCCCGTCTGGATTACTGCAACTCGCTGTTGGCTGGCTCTCCCTCACAACTCATCCAGAACGCCGCAGCCCGTCTGGTGTTCAACCTTCCCAAGTTCTCTCACGTCACCCAGCTCCTCCGCTCTCTCCACTGGCTTCCAGTTGAAGCTTGCATCCGCTACAAGACCATGGTGCTTGCTACGGAGCTGTGAGGGAACGGCACCTCAGTACCTCCAGGCTCTGATCAGGCCCTACACTCCAAACAAGGGCACTGGGCGTTCATCCACCTCTGGCCTGCTCCGCCTCCCTACCACTGAGGAAGTACAGTTCCGCTCAGCCCAGTCAAAACTGTTTGCTGCTCTGGCCCCCAATGGTGGAACAAACTCCCTCACGACGCCAGGACAGCGGAGTCAATCACCACCTTCCGGAGACACCTGAAACCCCACCTCTTTAAGGAATACCTGGATAGGATAAAGTAATCCTTTTCACCCCCTTAAAGATTTAGATGCACTATTGTAAAGTGGCTGTTCCACTGGATGTCATAAGGTGAATGCACCAATTTGTAAGTCGCTCTGGATAAGAGAGCGTCTGCTAAATGACTTAAATGTAATGTAAATGTAATGTCACATCCACATAGTGTCACGTCCCTGACCTTAGTTCCTTTTTTTATGTCTCTATTTTAGTTTGGTCAGGGCGTGAGTTGGGGTGGGCATTCTATGTTTTTCATTCTATGTTGTGTTCTGTGTGGTGTATTTCTATGTGTTTGGCCTGGTATGGTTCCCAATCAGAGGCAGCTGTCAATCGTTGTACTTAGGCAGCCTGTTCCCACCTGTGTTTGTGGGTAGTTGTTTTCTGCTTTAGTGTATTTGCACCTTGCAGAACTGTTCGTTTGTTGTTTTTTGTTCAAGTGTTGGTATTTATGAAACGTATTATGAATACTTACCCACGCTGCACCTTGGTCCTCTTCTCCTTCAACTTCTCCTGACGACATTCGTTACTCATAGAGGTTGTTAGAGCAGGTGGAACTGTGTGTTAGAGCTGTCACATCCACAAGTGTCTTCTCACATTATACCTAAAGCGGCCATTGCCCTCGGCTGCACGGAGTCACATTCAGAGAAATGCAGTCTTGTTTTACAAGTATAAAACACTCGAATGTGAGATGAAATCTACACCTCGATTAAAGCTGTTAGAAATCATCATTATTTTTTATGAATAATTTTCAATTTGAGCTGATTTATTATTTCTATATTATTCTTTGTTGTTGTGAACTTCTGAGGGACGGCTGTGGTTTAGTAAATATGATTCAAAAAAGAAGTTGCTCAGCGATTAGTAACAGCTCCCAATGCAGTTCCAAGACTGACACCACATAGACAAAAAAGAAACATTAAATAAAATAAAATTTTATTTGTCACATACACGTGGTTAGTAGATGTTAATGCGAGTGTAGCGAAATGCTTGTGCTTCTCGTTCCGACTTTTGCAGTAATATCTAACAAGTAATCTAACAATTTCACAACAACTACCTTATGCACACAAGTGTAAAGGAATGAATAACTCTGTGGTTGCCGGTTATCGCTGGGTTTTAACACTTGATTTCGATTGAATTAAGGCCTTTAGTGTCACAGCACAATCACTCTTTGTTAATTAAGACGGACACCGTCTCAAAACTACTGCAAATTAAATGAATTTAAAGCATCAAATGTTTGGTGCACTGGCCTGCGCCTTTTAGTACACAGTAGCTCTAATGATTTGCCCTGGCATTTACCCAAACATTTTTCACACTAGATTTACAATCTCTAGATTATAGTCCGGCATTCGATCCAATACACACTACAGAGCAACTCTCGACAACATTTTTTAAAAAAGGTCATTTACACTTTAGCCGACTGCTCAGCGTCGTTGCACCATAAATCTCTGTGAACGTCAGGTGTGAAAAAGCCATTTAAAAAGCAGCTTTGTTGGGCTGTTTAGTATGCTGCTCTAAAAGGGCTCTTTAGGTTGTTCCCATAGGAAAACCCTTGCTGTATTGGACTTGATAGACTAGAATGAGCACATTATGGAACAAATGTTTATTTTATTTGTAGACTTTTACAAAGTTTTTGATACAGTTGAACATTATTTTATTTTTGAAACTCTTCGATTTTTTGTTTTTTGTGGGGGGTTTGGTCAATATTTGTAATTAAAACACTTCACAGTAACAGCTCTGTTACATTATCCCAGTGAACTTCCACAGAGATTCGACATTAGACTGAATTAAACAAGGATGCCCAATGTCTGCTTTCTTATTTTTATTGGTCAAACAAGTTGACACTTGCTGACAAATGACACTTCATGTCAATAAGGATAGTTTCTTAGAGGTGTAATGACACCTCAATAAGGATAGTTTCTTAGAGGTGTACTGACACCTCAATAAGGATAGTTTCTTAGAGGTGTACTGACAGCTCAATAAGGATAGTTTCTTAGAGGTGTACTGACACCTCAATAAGGATAGTTTTTTAGAGGTGTACTGACACCTCAATAAGGATAGTTTTCTAGAGGTGTAATGACACCTCAATAAGGAAAGTTTTCTAGAGGTGTAATGACAGCTCAATAAGGATAGTTTTCTAGAGGTGTACTGACACCTCAATAAGGATAGTTTCTTAGAGGTGTACTGACACCTCAATAAGGATAGTTTTCTAGAGGTGTACTGACACCTCAATAAGGATAGTTTTCTAGAGGTGTAATGACACCTCAATAAGGAAAGTTTTCTAGAGGTGTACTGACACCTCAATAAGGATAGTTTTCTAGAGGTGTAATGACACCTCAATAAGGAAAGTTTTCTAGAGGTGTAATGACACCTCAATAAGGATAGTTTTCTAGAGGTGTACTGACAGCTCAATAAGGAAAGTTTCTTAGAGGTGTACTGACAGCTCAATAAGGATAGTTTCTTAGAGGTGTACTGACAGCTCAATAAGGATAGTTTCTTAGAGGTGTAATGACACCTCAATAAGGATAGTTTCTTAGAGGTGTACTGACACCTCAATAAGGAAAGTTTTCTAGAGGTGTACTGACACCTCAATAAGGATAGTTTTTTAGAGGTGTAATGACACCTCAATAAGGATAGTTTCTTAGAGGTGTACTGACACCTCAATAAGGATAGTTTTCTAGAGGTGTACTGACAGCTCAATAAGGAAAGTTTAAGGGGTGTTATGGAACTTCATGTCAATAAGGATAGTTTTTTTTAGAGTTGTACTGACACCTCAATAAGGATAGTTTTTTAGAGGTGTACTGACAGCTCAATAAGGATAGTTTCAGGGGTGTTATGGAACCTCATGTCAATAAGGATAGTTTGTTTTAGAGGTGTACTGACACCTCAATAAGGATAGTTTCTTAGAGGTGTACTGACAGCTCAATAAGGAAAGTTTAAGGGGTGTTATGGAACTTCATGTCAATAAGGATAGTTTTCTAGAGGTGTACTGACACCTCAATAAGGATAGTTTTAGGGGTTTTGTCAGGTATGCGTAAATGGCTGAGTCTGGCGCAGGAGAGCAGATACTGGGTAGCAAAAGGAGCCTTTTATTTAGGCGAACTAAACAAACACGGCACAACGAACACGAAATACAATACGGGTTGACAGAACCCAGCGCAACCAGTCTAACGTGTGCATACATCAGACCATAAACAACCAGTCTAACGTGTGCATACATCAGACAATAAACAACCAGTCTAACGTGTGCATACATCAGACAATAAACAACCAGTCTAACGTGTGCATACATCAGACAATAAACAACCAGTCTAACGTGTGCATACATCAGACAATAAACAACCAGTCTAACGTGTGCATACATCAGACAATAAACAACCAGTCTAACGTGTGCATACATCAGACAATAAACAACCAGTCTAACGTGTGCATACATCAGACAATAAACAACCAGTCTAACGTGTGCATACATCAAACCATAAACAACCAGTCTAACGTGTGCATACATGAAACAATAAACAACCAGTCTAACGTTATGCATACATCAGATAATAAACAACCAGTCTAACGTGTGCATACATCAAACCATAAACAACCAGTCTAACGTGTGCATACATCAGACAATAAACAACCAGTCTAACGTGTGCATACATCAAACCATAAACAACCAGTCTAATGTGTGCATACATGAAACAATAAACAACCAGTCTAACGTGTGCATACATGAAACCATAAACAACCAGTCTAACGTGTGCATACATCAGACAATAAACAACCAGTCTAACGTGTGCATACATGAAACAATAAACAACCAGTCTAACGTGTGCATACATGAAACAATAAACAACCAGTCTAACGTGTGCATACATGAAACAATAAACAACCAGTCTAACGTGTGCATACATCAGACAATAAACAACCAGTCTAACGTGTGCATACATCAGACAATAAACAACCAGTCTAACGTGTGCATACATCAGACCATAAACAACCAGTCTAACGTGTGCATACATCAGACCATAAACAACCAGTCTAACGTGTGCATACATCAGACCATAAACAACCAGTCTAACGTGTGCATACATCAAACCATAAACAACCAGTCTAACGTGTGCATACATGAAACAATAAACAACCAGTCTAACGTGTGCATACATGAAACAATAAACAATCCCACACAAAGACATGGGGGGAACAGAGGGTGAAATACACAACAAGTGATTGAGGGGATTGAAACCAGGTGTGAAACCAGGTGTGAAACCAGGTGTGAGGAAAACAAGACAAAACAAATGAAAAGGGAAAAGTGGATTGATGATGGCTAGAAGACCGGCGATGCCGACCGCCGAGCGCCGCCCAAACCAGGGCAGGACCCGCCCGAACAAGGAGTGGACACTTCATATCAATAAGGATAGTTTTAGGGGTGTTATGGCACTTCATATCAATGAGTTTTAGGGGTAATCAGATACAAGATAAAGAGAACAAATATTCACAATTGGTTGACGACACCAACATTTTTTGGAAAGATCATAATGAAGTCAAGTAATGAGTGTATTTATGCCTTCTCATATGTATCAGGTTTATCTCTGAATATTAGGAGAAAAGATGTGACTTAAACTCATTATGTAATATCCCTGTAAAGATGTGATCACATATCTTGGTATTACAGCTGGCAAAGATCAGAAAGAAAGGGCCAACTTAAATGTCTCTCCTCCTATTTCTCTCCTACTATTTCTCTCCTCCTATTTCTCTCCTCCTATTTCTCTCCTCCTATTTCTCTCCTACTATTTCTCTCCTACTATTTCTCTCCTCCTATTTCTCTCCTCCTATGTCTCTCCTCCTATTTCTCTCCTCCTATTTCTCTCCTCCTATTTCTCTCCTCCCATTTCTCTCCTCCTATTTCTCTCCTCCTATTTCTCTCCTCCTATTTCTCTCCTCCTATTTCTCTCCTCCCATTTCTCTCCTCCTATTTCTCTCCTCCTATTTCTCTCCTCCTATTTCTCTCCTCCTATTTCTCTCCTCCCATTTCTCTCCTCCAATTTCTCTCCTCCTATTTCTCTCCTCCTATTTCTCTCCTCCTTATTTCTCTCCTCCTATTTCTCTCCTCCTATTTCTCTCCTATGTCTCTCCTATTTCTCTCCTCCTATGTCTCTCCTCCTATGTCTCTCCTCCTATTTCTCTCCTCCTATGTCTCTCCTCCTATTTCTCTCCTCCTATTTCTCTCCTCCTATGTCTCTCCTATTTCTCTCCTCTATTTCTCTCCTCCTATTTCTCTCCTCCTATTTCTCTCCTCCTATTTCTCTCCTCCTGTTTCTCTCCTCCTATTTCTCTCCTCCTATTTCTCTCCTCCTATTTCTCTCCTCCTATTTCTCTCCTCCTATTTCTCTCCTCCTCTCCTATTGTAGAGAAAATTGTAAAGAGATTTAAGTCCTGATTATTGAGAGATCTTTCTTTATCTGAACGTGTACTTTTGTCAAAATCTGAAACGGTACAGATTAGTTTATACCTCCCTTGCCTTGGAAGTGTCACGAGTCCGACCGAGGGTGGTTTCCTTCCCGGGCGGGTGGCGCTCGGCGGTCGTCGTCACCGGCCTATTAGCTGCCACTGATTGTCTTTCCTCCCCTCCTTGTATGTTTATTGGTAGCACCTGTTTGTGATGATTAGTTGGGCTTCTTTAGACAGCCGGCCCGCCTGTTTGTTGTGCGGGATTAATTATTGTGACCTTCAGTTCTGTATGTAGAGGAACGTGTTTGTTTCCTGGTCGTATTTCAGTTGTAGATTTTTCGTGCCCCGTGTTTGGGGTCGTTTGGTAGTGAGCACCCTGTGGTGCATTAAAGCATTGCACTCTCTGTCTCCTGCGTCTGACTCCACACCCTCGACACCCGGAGCGATACAGGAAGTTCCTCTGTCAGTAACTAAAATAGTTGACACTAAATGATTTAACTTCATCTGGAGGAATAAACCTCATTATTTTAGAAAAGCGGTAATATGTAGCACCCAAGGTGAGGGTTGAATACTCTGGATATTAAAATGTCTAATATAATATTTATTTAACCAGGCTAGTCAGTTAAGATCAAATTCTTATTTACAATGACAGCCTACTGGGGAACAGCAGGTTAACTGCCTTGTTCAGGGCAGAACAACATATTCTTACCTTGTCAGCTCAGGGATTCGATCTTGCAACCTTTCAGTTACTAGTTATAACGGCGTTCGTCTGTTGAAGGAGAGTCGGACCAAAATGCAGCGTGGTGGTTACTCATTACATTTACATTTACATTTAAGTAATTTAGCAGTAGAACAGTCACTTTACAATAGTGCATCTAAATCTTAAAGGGGGGTGAGAAGGATTACTTATCCTATCCTAGGTATTCCTTAAAGAGGTGGGGTTTCAGGTGTCTCCGGAAGGTGGTGATTGACTCCGCTGTCCTGAGCGTCGTGAGGGAGTTTGTTCCACCATTGGGGGCCAGAGCAGCGAACAGTTTTGACTGGGCTGAGCGGGAACTGTACTTCCTCAGTGGTAGGGAGGCGAGCAGGCCAGAGGTGGATGAACGCAGTGCCCTTGTTTGGGTGTAGGGCCTGATCAGAGCCTGGAGGTACTGAGGTGCCGTTCCCCTCACAGCTCCGTAGGCAAGCACCATGGTCTTGTAGCGGATGCGAGCTTCAACTGGAAGCCAGTGGAGAGAGCGGAGGAGCGGGGTGACGTGAGAGAACTTGGGAAGGTTGAACACCAGACGGGCTGCGGCGTTCTGGATGAGTTGTAGGGGTTTAATGGCACAGGCAGGGAGCCCAGCCA
>NW_026279179.1:0-3759 GCF_023373465.1 Oncorhynchus keta | reverse complement strand
TACAGTATAATACTAACACCACAGTTATTATTAGTTATTATCAGGTTGATACATACAGTATAATACACCACAGTTATTATTAGTTCTTATCAGGTTGATGATAATATCTTATGAGGTTTATCTGTGGCTGGTTCAGATGGCTGTGTCTGGTTCAGAGGGCTGTGTCTGGTTCAGAGGGCTGTGTCTGGTTCAGAGGACTGTGTCTGGTACAGAGGTCTGTGTCTGGTACAGAGGAGCTGTGTCTGGTTCAGAGGGCTGTGTCTGGTGGTTCAGAGGGCTGTGTCTGGTTCAGAGGGCTGTGTCTGGTTCAGAGGGCTGGTTCAGAGGGCTGTGTCTGGTTCAGAGGGCTGTGTCTGGTTCAGAGGGCTGGTTCAGAGGGTTGTGTCTGGTTCAGAGGGCTGTGTCTGGTTCAGAGGGCTGTGTCTGGTTCAGAGGGCTGTGTCTGGTTCAGAGGGCTGTGTCTGGTTCAGAGGGCTGTGTCTGTGTCTGGTTCAGAGGGCTGTGTCTGGTTCAGAGGGCTGTGTCTGGTTCAGAGGGCTGTGTCTGGTTCAGAGGGCTGTGTCTGGAGGGTTGTGTCTGGTTCAGAGGGCTGTGTCTGGTTCAGAGGGCTGTGTCTGGTTCAGAGGGCTGTGTCTGGTTCAGAGGGCTGTGTCTGGAGGGCTGTGTCTGGTTCAGAGGGCTGTGTCTGGTTCAGAGGGCTGTGTCTGGTTCAGAGGGCTGTGTCTGGTTCAGAGGGCTGTGTCTGGTTCAGAGGGCTGTGTCTGGTTCAGAGGGCTGTGTCTGGTTCAGAGGGCTGTGTCTGGTTCAGAGGGCTGTGTCTGGTTCAGAGGGCTGTGTCTGCAGGTTGTTTGATGAAAGTCAAGCTCATTTGTATATTATCTCTAAAGGGATATCTCTCATAACCACAGTAAACAGATGGTAGATTTAGTGGAAAGTGGCTTGGAGAAACAGCTCCATGAAATTCTAAATAATTATGCCATTATTGAGGCGTAGTTGAAGATGGTGGAGAAGAGGAGCCATCATATCTAACGACAGACCTGCCCTTTCAATCTGATGCAGTGATAAAACAGAGTGCTATCAGCACAGAGCTGGATGGAGACATACATTATGACCAGAGGCAAAAGCCTGGTAGAAAGGACCGTAGGCCCTAACGCAGGGCTCTCTGACAGGAAAATACTGTGCCTCCTAAAAAGAGACAGGTCATCAGTTTTCTCCAGAGAGAGAGAGAGATGGGGGAGGGGAGAGAGTGTAGTGAGAGAGAGGGGTGTGTGTGTGTGAGAGTGTGAGTGAGAGAGAGAGTGGGGGTGAGAGTGTGAGTGAGAGAGAGGGAGAGTGAGAGAGAGAGAGAGGGGGAGGAGAGA
The DNA here is from genome assembly GCF_023373465.1 of Oncorhynchus keta. NCBI lineage: Eukaryota > Metazoa > Chordata > Actinopteri > Salmoniformes > Salmonidae > Oncorhynchus > Oncorhynchus keta. The sequence continues at coordinate 2,398 of NW_026279179.1, read as the reverse complement.
GAGAGAGAGGGGGAGTGAGAGAGAGAGAGAGAGAGAGAGACAGACAGACAGACAGACAGACAGACAGACAGACAGACAGACAGACAGACAGACAGACAGACAGCATGCTAGGGGTATTATTCTCTCCCAAGGGTGTGAGAGGGTAATTAACCTTTAATCACATTGAATTGTCAATTTAAAAGATAACGTGTGATAGTATAAAATATTCATTTTGTCACCTGAGAGAGAAGAATTTGGGCCCATATTTTAATACTAGTCAGACCTCAGTCTTTCCAGCCCATGTCTCAGAGACTAAGTCGTCTAACAGGAGAATCTCAGTAGAAATAATAACAAAAAGATCCCATGACTTTATTCCACTTTAGACAAAACTCTTGTTTTGAGGATAAAGGACAGATAATCCGCAAAATTAAACCATTTAATTATCAAATCTTATCTGATTTTATTAGTGGTTTGAGTGGAGGATTAAACTGTCATTAGCTCAAATTGAATCATCGATTGACCACAGGCTGCAGTGATTCTGAGAGTGACAGAGAGAGCTGTAAATCTAATCTAATCAGGCCGGGCCTTCCAGGGCCAGCCCACTAAAACACACAGCTAGCAGCCAGCATATAGCCAACACAGCACACACACACACAGCAAACACAGTACATACTGTACACAGCTAAACACAAGTCACAGTGGAGACGACAACAGGCCAGCCTGACAGTAACAACACCCACCATCCTCACTGCAGTGACAAGTAATTGACCTCTACAGTAACACAAACATTGTCTCTACTGTAATAAATAGTTCTATAGATCCTATATGTATCGTAAGGGACCATCACTGCTGTAGAGTAACTGGTCTCATGTCTCATCTACTACAGTTCAGGTGACATCACCTCATTATCTATAGGACACATCTACTACAGTTCAAGTGACATAACCTCATTATCTATAGGACACATTACTACAGTTCAGGTGACATAACCTCATTATCTATAGGACACATTACTACAGTTCAGGTGACATCACCTCATTATCTATAGGACACATTACTACAGTTCAGGTGACATAACCTCATTATCTATAGGACACATCTTCTACAGTTCAGGTGACATAACCTCATTATCTATAGGACACATTACTACAGTTCAGGTGACATAACCTCATTATCTATAGGACACATTACTACAGTTCAGGTGACATAACCTCATTATCTATAGGACACATTACTACAGTTCAGGTGACATAACCTCATTATCAATAGGACACACCTACTACAGTTCAGGTGACATAACCTCATTATCTATAGGACACATTACTACAGTTCAGGTGACATAACCTCATTATCTATAGGACACATTACTACAGTTCAAGTGACATAACCTCATTATCAATAGGACACACTTACTACAGTTCAGGTGACATAACCTCATTATCTATAGGACACATTACTACAGTTCAGGTGACATAACCTCATTATCTATAGGACACATTACTACAGTTCAAGTGACATAACCTCATTATCAATAGGACACACCTACTACAGTTCAGGTGACATAACCTCATTATCTATAGGACACATTACTACAGTTCAGGTGACATAACCTCATTATCTATAGGACACATTACTACAGTTCAGGTGACATAACCTCATTATCTATAGGACACATTACTACAGTTCAGGTAACATAACCTCATTATCAATAGGACACACCTACTACAGTTCAGGTGACATAACCTCATTATCTATAGGACACATTACTACAGTTCAGGTAACATAACCTCATTATCTATAGGACACATTACTACAGTTCAGGTAACATAACCTCATTATCAATAGGACACATTACTACAGTTCAGGTGACATAACCTCATTATCTATAGGACACATCTTCTACAGTTCAGGTGACATAACCTCATTATCAATAGGACACATTACTACAGTTCAGGTGACATAACCTCATTATCTATAGGACACATTACTACAGTTCAAGTGACATAACCTCATTATCTATAGGACACATTACTACAGTTCAGGTAACATAACCTCATTATCAATAGGACACATTACTACAGTTCAGGTAACATAACCTCATTATCTAAAGGACACAAATATTGCAATACAAATGTAGGATCTTGTGTTTATCTGTGGCCCACTGGCCGATCTGGTAATTGAAGGACATAAAACATACTGCTACCCTTAGGACCAGAGTCATGGGAGGGAGGGAGGGAGGGAGGGAGGGAGGGAGGGAGGGAGGGAGGGCAGCAGTTTAATGCTCTATCGGGGACGGTTAGACTTCCATACTTTATGATGCAGTAACATCCATAATAAAAGCAGAAGTTAAATATAATCCCAGGACCAAATGGTTCCTTGTGAACAGAGATGGGAGGGGAATGTGAAAGATGGGTGCCAC
>NW_026279178.1:0-3456 GCF_023373465.1 Oncorhynchus keta | reverse complement strand
GAGGGCTGTGTCTGGTTACAGAGGGCTGTGTCTGGTTCAGCAAGGGCTGTGTCTGGTTCAGAGGGGCTGTGTCTGGTTCAGAGGGCTGTGTCTGGTTCAGAGGGCTGTGTCTGGTTCAGAGGGCTGTGTCTGGTTCAGAGGGCTGTGTCTGGTTACAGAGGGCTGTGTCTGGTTCAGAGGGCTGTGTCTGGTACAGAGGGCTGTGTCTGGTTCAGAGGGCTGTGTCTGGTTCAGAGGGCTGTGTCTGGTTCAGAAGGGCTGTGTCTGGTTCAGAGGGCTGTGTCTGGTTACAGAGGGCTGTGTCTGGTTCAGAGGGCTGTGTCTGGTTCAGAGGGCTGTGTCTGGTTCAGAGGGCTGTGTCTGGTTCAGAGGGCTGTGTCTGGTTCAGAGGGCTGTGTCTGGTACAGAGGGCTGTGTCTGGTTACAGAGGGCTGTGTCTGGTTCAGAGGGCTGTGTCTGGTACAGAGGGCTGTGTCTGGTTCAGAGGGCTGGTGTCTGGTTCAGAGGGCTGTGTCTGGTTCAGAGGGCTGTGTCTGGTTCAGAGGGCTGTGTCTGGTTCAGAGGGCTGTGTCTGGTTCAGAGGGCTGTGTCTGGTTCAGAGGGCTGTGTCTGGTTCAGAGGGCTGTGTCTGGTTCAGAGGGCTGTGTCTGGTACAGAGGGCTGTGTCTGGTACAGAGGAGCTGTGTCTGGTTCAGAGGGCTGTGTCTGGTTCAGAGGGCTGTGTCTGGTTCAGAGGACTGTGTCTGGTACAGAGGTCTGTGTCTGGTTCAGAGAGCTGTGTCTGGTTCAGAGGGCTGTGTCTGGTACAGAGGGCTGGTACAGAGGGCTGTGTCTGGTTCAGAGGGCTGTGTCTGGTTCAGAGGGCTGTGTCTGGTTCAGAGGGCTGTGTCTGGTTCAGAGGGCTGTGTCTGGTTCAGAGGGCTGTGTCTGGTTCAGAGGGCTGTGTCTGGTTCAGAGGGCTGTGTCTGGTTCAGAGGGCTGTGTCTGGTACAGAGGGCTGTGTCTGGTTCAGAGGGCTGTGTCTGGTTCAGAGGGCTGTGTCTGGTTCAGAGGGCTGTGTCTGGTTCAGAGGGCTGTGTCTGGTTCAGAGGGCTGTGTCTGGTTCAGAGGGCTGTGTCTGGTTCAGAGGGCTGTGTCTGGTTCAGAGGGCTGTGTCTGGTTCAGAGGGCTGTGTCTGGTACAGAGGGCTGTGTCTGGTACAGAGGGCTGTGTCTGGTACAGAGGGCTGTGTCTGGTACAGAGGGCTGTGTCTGGTACAGAGGGCTGTGTCTGGTTCAGAGGGCTGTGTCTGGTTCAGAGGAGCTGTGTCTGGTACAGAGGGCTGTGTCTGGTTCAGAGGGCTGTGTCTGGTTCAGAGGGCTGTGTCTGGTTCAGAGGGCTGTGTCTGGTTCAGAGGGCTGTGTCTGGTTCAGAGGGCTGTGTCTGGTTCAGAGGGCTGTGTCTGGTTCAGAGGGCTGTGTCTGGTTCAGAGGGCTGTGTCTGGTTCAGAGGGCTGTGTCTGGTTCAGAGGGCTGTGTCTGGTTCAGAGGGCTGTGTCTGCAGGTTGTTTGATGAAAGTCAAGCTCATTTGTATATTATCTCTAAGGGGGATATCTCTCATAACCACAGTAAACAGATGGTAGATTTAGTGGAAAGTGGCTTGGAGAAACAGCTCCATGAAATTCTAAATAATTATGCCATTATTGAGGCGTAGTTGAAGATGGTGGAGAAGAGGAGCCATCATATCTAACGACAGACCTGCCCTTTCAATCTGATGCAGTGATAAAACAGAGTGCTATCAGCACAGAGCTGGATGGAGACATACATTATGACCAGAGGCAAAAAGCCTGTGTAGAGAAAAGGACCGTAGGCCCTAACGCAGGGCTCTCTGACAGGAAAATACTGTGCCTCCTAAAAAAGAGACAGGTCATCAGTTTTCTCCAGAGAGAGAGAGAGATGGGGGAGGGGAGAGAGTGTGAGTGAGAGAGAGGGGGTGTGTGTGTGTGAGGAGAGTGAGAGGTGAGAGAGAGAGAGGGGGGGAGTGTAGAGAGAGAGTGGGGGAGGTGAGAGAGAGAGAGGGGGGGAGTGTGAGAGAGAGAGAGAGAGAGAGAGAGAGACAGACAGACAGACAGACAGACAGACAGACAGACAGACAGACAGACAGACAGACAGCGCATGCTAGGGGTATTATTCTCCTCCCAAGGGTGTGAGAGGGTAATTAACCTTTAATCACATTGAATTGTCAATTTAAAAGATAACGTGTGATAGTATAAAATATTCATTTTGTCACCTGAGAGAGAGAGAGAATTTGGGCCCATATTTTAATACTAGTCAGACCTCAGTCTTTCCAGCCCATGTCTCAGAGACTAAGTCGTCAAACAGGAGAATCTCAGTAGAAATAATAACAAAAGATCCCATGACTTTATTCCACTTTAGACAAAACTCTTGTTTTGAGGATAAAGGACAGATAATCCGCAAAATTAAACCATTTAATTATCAAATCTTATCTGATTTTATTAGTGGTTTGAGTGGAGGATTAAACTGGCATTAGCTCAAATTGAATCATCGATTGACCACAGGCTGCAGTGATTCTGAGAGTGACAGAGAGAGCTGTAAATCTAATCTAATCAGGCCGGGCCTTCCAGGGCCAGCCCACTAAAACACACAGCTAGCAGCCAGCATATAGCCAACACAGCACACACACACACAGCAAACACAGTACATACTGTACACAGCTAAACACAAGTCACAGTGGAGACGACAACAGGCCAGCCTGACAGTAACAACACCCACCATCCTCACTGCAGTGACAAGTAATTGACCTCTACAGTAACACAAACATTGTCTCTACTGTAATAAATAGTTCTATAGATCCTATATGTATCGTAAGGGACCATCACTGCTGTAGAGTAACTGGTCTCATGTCTCATCTACTACAGTTCAGGTGACATCACCTCATTATCTATAGGACACATCTACTACAGTTCAAGTGACATCACCTCATTATCTATAGGACACATTACTACAGTTCAGGTGACATCACCTCATTATCTATAGGACACACCTACTACAGTTCAGGTGACATAACCTCATTATCTAAAGGACAACAAATATTGCAATACAAATGTAGGATCTTGTGTTTATCTGTGGCCCACTGGCCGATCTGGTAATTGAAGGACATAAAACATACTGCTACCCTTAGGACCAGAGTCATGGGAGGGAGGGAGGGAGGGAGGGAGGGAGGGAGGGAGGGAGGAGGGAGGGAGGGAGGGAGGGAGGGGAGGGAGGGAGGGGGAGGGAGGGAGGGAGGGAGGGAGGGAGGAAGACAGCAGTTTAATGCTCTATTGGGGATGGTAAGACTTCCATACTTTATGATGCAGTAACATCCATAATAAAAGCAGAAGTTAAATATAATCCCAGGACCAAATGGTTCCTTGCGAACAGAGATGGGAGGGGAATGTGAAAGATGGGTGCCAC
>NW_026279177.1:0-24187 GCF_023373465.1 Oncorhynchus keta | reverse complement strand
CATTTACATTTACATTTAAGTCATTTAGCAGACGCTCTTATCCAGAGCGACTTACAAATTGGTGCATACACCTTATGACAACCAGTGGAACAGCCACTTCGCATCTAAATCTTGTTGGGGGAGAAGGGGGGTGAGAAGGATTACTTACCCTACTTACCCTATCCTAGGTATTCCTTGAAGAGGTGGGGTTTCAGGTGTCTCCGGAAGGTGGTGATTGACTCCGCTGTCCTGGCGTCGTGAGGGAGTTTGTTCCACCATTGGGGGCCGGAGCAGCGAACAGTTTTGACTGGGCTGAGCGGGAACTGTACTTCCTCAGTGGTAGGGAGGCGAGCAGGCCAGAGGTGGATGAACGCAGTGCCCTTGTTTGGGTGTAGGGCCTGATCAGAGCCTGGAGGTACTGAGGTGCCGTTCCCCTCACAGCTCCGTAGGCGAGCACCATGGTCTTGTAGCGGATGCGAGCTTCAACTGGAAGCCAGTGGAGAGAGCGGAGGAGCGGGGTGACGTGAGAGAACTTGGGAAGGTTGAACACCAGACGGGCTGCGGCGTTCTGGATGAGTTGTAGGGGTTTAATGGCACAGGCAGGGAGCCCAGCCAACAGCGAGTTGCAGTAATCAAGACGGGAGATGACAAGTGCCTGGATTAGGACCTGCGCTCGCTTCCTGTGTGAGGCAGGGTCGTACTTCTGCTGGATGTTGTAGAGCATGAACCTACAGGAACGGGACACCGCCTTGATGTTAGTTGAGAACGTCAGGGTGTTGTCCAGGATCACGCCAAGGTTCTTAGCGCTCTGGGAGGAGGACACAATGGAGTTGTCAACCGTGATGGCGAGATCATGGAACGGGCAGTCCTTCCCCGGGAGGAAGAGGAGCTCCGTCTTGCTGAGGTTCAGCTTGAGGTGGTGATCCGTCATCCACACTGATATGTCTGCCAGACATGCAGAGATGCGATTCGCCACCTGGTCATCAGAAGGGGGAAAGGAGAAGATTAATTGTGTGTCGTCTGCATAGCAATGATAGGAGAGACCATGTGAGGTTATGACAGAGCCAAGTGACTTGGTGTATAGCGAGAATAAGAGAGGGCCTAGAACAGAGCCCTGGGGGACACCAGTGGTGAGAGCGCGTGGTGAGGAGACAGATTCTCGCCACGCCACCTGGTAGGAGCGACCTGTCAGGTAGGACGCAATCCAAGCGTGGGCCGCGCCGGAGATGCCCAACTCGGAGAGGGTGGAGAGGAGGATCTGATGGTTCACAGTATCGAAGGCAGCCGATAGGTCTAGAAGGATGAGAGCAGAGGAACTGTGAAGGACCTTAGCGTTACTCAGGATCCTGAACTCTTTTTTGATGAACATATCAAGAATATTTCAAGGGCAGCTTTTTTTCATCTTCGTAACATTGCAAAAATCAGAAACATTTTGTCCAAAGATTATGCAGAAAAGCTCATCCGTGCTTTTGTCACTTCTAGATTAATCTACTGCAGTGCTCTACTCTCCGGCTACCTGGATAAAGCACTAAATAATGTTCGGTTTGTGCTAAATTCGACTGCTAGAATCTTGACTAGATCCCCAAAATGTGATCATATTACTCCAGTGTTAGCCTCTCTACACTGGCTTCCTATAAAGGCTAGGGCTGATTTCAAGGTTTTACTGCTAACCTACAAAGCATTACATGGGCTTGCTCCTACCTATCTCTCCTATTTGGTCCTGCCTGTACATACCTACATGTACGCTACGGTCACAAGACGCGGACCTACTTATTGTCCCTATAATTTTTTAACAAACAGCTGGAGGCAGGGCTTTCTCCTATAGACCTCAATTTCTATGGAAAGGTTTGCCTATCCATGTGAGAGACGCAGACTTGGTCTCGATTTTTAAGTCCTTACGGGTGCATCATGTCGCGCCAGGCTTATTTTGCAAAACTTGACTTGAGTGGGTTGAGTCACTGAAGTGATCTTCCTCTTGCTGGTCTTGCGCCCCCTTGGGCTCATGTGGTGGAGAAGATTTTTGTGGGCTATACTTAGCCTTGTCTCAAGGTAGTACGTTGGTGGTGTGTTGATATCCCTCCAGTGGTGTGTGGGCTGTGCTTTGTGGGGGTTATATCCTGCCTGGTTGGCCCTGTCTGGGGGTATTGTTGGACAGTTTTGATGTCATGGAAAGAGCAGGTTTTCTTAATGTTTTGAACACTCACTGTAAAATCAATCATTTCATAACTCTTTGATCGTGGTAAACTATGAAGCAGTTTAGGACTAAGGGATGGATTTGTTTCAACATCACTAATCCCCCCCCTCTCTCTCTCTCTCTGCAGGTCTATGATTCCTACTCCTCAGGGCAGACAGTCTAATGGGGAGTTCAAGGTGACACAGACATTTAAATATCCTTACATCCTAATTTACAAAAAAAGTGCATTTCATTTAGTTATTTACAGAGCAATATATCAATTACATCCAATCTATTATGTTTGCTTTTCATAACAATGACAGAAACCATTATATACACATAAATCACAGGAATCCTTTGTTCAAATATGGTATGACTACAATGCACACTACCACAATGTTTTTATACAGTATTGAATATATTACTGTAATCATCCTTCCAGGCAGTAACCTCAATATCCATATTTGTTTGATATTTAATTGAGTTGTCAACAAACATGCATTTTTATTTAAATAAAAGTAAAATGGTTGAAATCTGGTTCAAATCAGTTGTGTGGTGTATCTGTAACCAGACTTTACTTTCATTTTAACAGTTGGATGTTGGGTACATATATGACGAACCTGGTAAGTTCCTCTTTACAGAAGAGTGACACAGGAAACAAAGTATTATATTGATCTTCAGTTATCTTCAAAGACATCCTTTGTGTGTGTCTGTGTCTGGAATGTGTATATTCTTATGGTCAACAGCCCACGCCATAATGAGGAAGTGGCTTCTTCTGAGTGACCCTGGTGACTCTAGCTCGGGGACCAAAGGTTACCTGAAGGTCAGCCTGGTCATCGTGGGGACAGGAGACGAGCCACCGGTACGACTGCTGTGTCACTATGCTATGTCACCTCACACCTCACCTGTCTTTCTCTACATTCGAGCATTTCGCTACACTCGCATTAACATCTGCTAACCATGTGTATGTGACAAATAAAATTTGATTTGATTTGATTCTCTACCATTGTACTTAATGTAATATTGATTATATCGTTTTTAATCTCAGCAAAAAAAGAAATGTCCTCTCACTGTCAACTGTGTTTATTTTCAGCAAACTTAACGTGTACATATTTGTATGGACATAACAAGATTCAACAACTGAGACATAAACTGAACAAGTTCCACAGATATGTGACTAACAGAAATTGAATAATGTGTCTCTGAACAAAGGGGGGGTCAAAATCAAAAGTAACAGTCAGCATCTGGTGTGGCCACCAGCTGCATTAAGTACTGCAGTGCATCTCCTCCTCATGGACTGCACCAGATTTGCCAGTTCTTGCTGTGAGATGTTACCCCACTCTTCCACTAAGACACCTGCAAGTTCCCGGACATTTCTGGGGGGAATGGCCCTAGCTCTCACCCTCCATTCCAAACCACCCTCCATTCCAAAGACCCTGGGCATCTTTCTTTTTGTGTTTTTTAGAGTCAGTAGAAAGGCCTCTTTAGTGTCCTAAGTTTTCATAACTGTGATTTTAATTGCCTACCGTCTGTAAACTGTTAGTGTCTTAACGACTGTTCCACAGGTGCATGTTGTTAATTGTTTATGGTTCATTGAACAATCATGGGGAACAGTGTTTAAACCCCTTACAATGAATATCTGTGAAGTTATTTGGATTTTTATCTTTATCTTTGAAAGACAGGGTCCTGAAAAAGGGTTGAGTTTAGTAGCATGTGCATACAATATCAATATGTTATACAACTACATAGAACACACCATATTTCATAAAGGCTCTCCTCTCCTCTCCTCTCCTCTCCTCTCCTCTCCTCTCCCTCTCCTCTCCTCTCCTCTCCTCTCCTGGGTGTTCAGACTGAGAAGAGAGAGCAGAACGAGGAGCAAGATGACATAGAGAGTAATCTGTTGGTGCCTGCTGGGGTAACACTCAGATTGGTCACTCTCAACCTGAAGGTGTACCGTGCAGAGGACATGCCTCAGAGTACGTGTATATTCCTTCTTTCTCCATCAGCAGCATAGTATCATTTAGTCCAGTCCAAAAACAACCTCTTGCCCCTTTCCTTATCCCAAAGCCTCTTGTTTCTTCCACCTACCACTTCCCCTTACCCCTACCCCATTGGGTATGCATTTTTCTAGGTAAAGGAAACGTGTAAGCAATATGGAAAAAGTTAGTATGAACAGCCAACACCATATTGATTGTAACGTATCTGCAAACACCAAGTGATTAAGGGTTATTTTTGAACCTGGAAATTCATTTCAAGTAATCCAACATTGTTATCAGTGGGCCTATTCTTTCAAAACGTTGATTTAATGTCTGTTATTTTTCATGTTGGTGTATGTTAATATCCATTCATTCCACCTCACAGTGGATGATGCATTTGTACAGACTGTGAAACAAGTATTTGGAGTGGAAGGCGATACGAAAAACTTAGTTGATCCATTTCTGGAGGTCAGCTTCGCTAGTAAAGCTAACACTCAGAACTCCTAGAATGCAAGTCATTAGGTAAATATTTTCATATCTTTGGTTTGATGTTGCTTATTGATGACATTGTTTTGGTTTCATCTGTGCACCAAAATCATAGAGAAAAATGCCAATCCTGAGTGGAACCAGCTGATCAACCTTCAGGTCAAGGTGTGAACTAGCTCTCTCGTATTACATGTAGTACACCACAACACAAATGGATGATATGAATGGAAGCCAGACAAACACAACACTCATTTCCTCTTTAGTTCCCATCCATGTGTGAAAGCATCAAGTTGACTGTATTTGACTGGTAAGACTTTTTCAAACAAGTGTTATAACGGTTTACTGTTTATTACACTATCCACATTCATGTATACCGTCACTTTTAAATGCTGCTACTTTGAGTTTAAAGACATGGATATCGTAGGAGCATTTATTAACAATGTATTGAACCTTTCACACAGAGGGATCGTCTGACCAGGAATGATGTGATAGGAACCACATTTCTAAATCTGACCAAAATAGCCTCATCTGGTGGTGAGATTGAAGGTATGGTATCGCTTCTTTCTCACTCTCACACTCTTGTGTGTGTGTGTGTGTGTGTGTGTGTGTGTGTGTGTGTGTGTGTGTGTGTGTGTGTGTGTGTGTGTGTGTGTGTGTGTGTGTGTGTGTGTGTGTGTGTGAGTGTGTGTTCCCTGTCTCATCCACATTGCATCTGTCCCTTCAAACAGATACACCTGCAGAAAATTGCACCAATCTGTCATCTGAAGGTAAAGAACCATCATCTTTTTGTATGAGGCCTCCCTATAGGGTGGCAGGTAGCCTAGCGGTTAGAGTCTTGGGCCGGAAACCGAATGGTCCCTTGTTGAATACCCGAGCCGACCATGTGCCATTGAGCAAGGCACGTAATCCTAATTTGCTCGAGGGGTGCCTTACTACTATGGCTGACCCTATAAAACAACACATTTCACTGCATCTCTCTGGTGTGTGACAATCAAATGTTTATTTGTATTGCTTTTGTCAAACAGGGGCAGCATTTGCAAATACTAAAGTTTGACTACAGATGTAGTGTAGGCACCAGACCACGTTGTATTACCATGTTTAAAAAAACACACAAAAAACGGGGGGAAATAATAGAAAAACAGCTACCCTCTCCAGACCATCAGATTGTTAAATAGTCACCCCTAGCCGGCCTCTGCCCAGTAGCCTGCCCTGTACATAGTCACTGTTTCTAGTCCGGCTACCACCCTGTACTCTAGCCTGCACCTTAGAGACTGCTGGTATGTACTTAGTCACTGTTTCTAGCCCGGCTACCACCCTGTACTCTAGCCTGCACCTTAGAGACTGCTGGCCTACTGTATGTACATAGTCACTGTTTCTAGTCCGGCTACCACCCTGTACTCTAGCCTGCACCTTAGAGACTGCTGGCCTACTGTATGTACTTAGTCACTGTTTCTAGCCCGGCTACCACCCTGTACTCTAGCCTGCACCTTAGAGACTGCTGGCCTACTGTATGTACTTAGTCACTGTTTCTAGCCCGGCTACCACCCTGTACTCTAGCCTGCACCTTAGAGACTGCTGGCCTACTGTATGTACTTAGTCACTGTTTCTAGCCCGGCTACCACCCTGTACTCTAGCCTGCACCTTAGAGACTGCTGGCCTACTGTATGTACATAGTCACTGTTTCTAGCCCGGCTACCACCCTGTACTCGAGCATGCACCTTAGAGACTGCTGGCCTACTGTATGTACATAGTCACTGTTTCTAGCCCGGCTACCACCCTGTACTCTAGCCTGCACCTTAGAGACTGCTGGCGTACTGTATGTACATAGTCATTGAACACTGTCTTACCCACTTCATATGTATATACTGTATTCTAGTCAAGGCTCATCCTGTATAACTACTGCTGTACACACGTTGTCTATTCATATACTGTCCATACCGTCTATACCAGGGGTGTCAAACATACGGCCCGCGGGCCGGAACCGGCCCCCAAGGAGGTTCGATCAGGCCCGCAGGATAATTTGAAAGTGGAAAAAATGCATAAAAGACATGGAATTAATATTTTTTTTTTAAGACAAGCCGCATCACTGAGACAGACTGAAAACAGCAGACGGTATCAATGCGCCATCTGCTGCTTGTTACGACGTTGTTAAGATTGTTAATGTCTCTACCTCTCCACTACACCCTCATTAGCCAAAATGTCGTTATCCAAACGGAGAAAAGTAGATAAGGAGTGTAGAATTTTCAAAGAAAAATGGACCACGTCCTATTTATTTACAGAGATGCACGGAAAACCTTTGTGCTTGGTGTGTTTGCAACAAGTTTCGGTATTGAAGGAATATAATATTCGACGCCACTACGAGACTCATCACAGCGAAAAATATGACGGCTTGCAAGGACAACTGAGAAGAGATAAGATTAACGAATTGCTGGCGGGTCTGAGGAAACAGCAGTCAACTTTCATCCAGAGCCGAGAAGTCAGTGAAGCAGCGGTAAAAGCCAGCTACCTAATTGCTAGCGAAATAGCATTAGCATCGAAGCCGTATTCCGACGGTGACTTTGTTAAACGATGCATGATGAAGGCGGCTGAACTTGTATGTCCCGAGAAGCGACAAGCTTTTGCCAATATTAGCATGACGAGGAATACTATAGCAGAGAGGATTTCGGAACTATCGGCAGATTTAGACAGTCAATTGAAACAGAGAGTCAAGTCATTTATTGCATTTTCCGTGGCAATTGACGAGAGCACTGACATCACAGACGTGGCCCAACTGGCCATATTTATTCGAGGAGTTGATGAGACATTGACTGTTACTGAAGAGTTTCTTGAGTTGGTGCCAATGATGGACACCACAACAGCCGAGGACATTTTCGGCTCTGTCCTTGCTGCATTGGACAGAGTTGGAGTGGACTGGTCCCGCGCTGTCAGCCTGGCTACAGACGGCGCGCCATCCATGGTCGGAAAGAAAGCAGGTGTCGCGACAAAGTTCAAAGACAAAGTACAAGCCCTTAATGGAGGAGATCGTTTCTGGACATTTCACTGTATTTTGCACGAGGAGGCATTGTGTTGCAAGTCGCTGAAAATGGACCACGTCATGGAGGTGGTTGTTCGCACTGTAAATTTCATCCGGTCCAGAGGTCTGAACCATCGTCAGTTTGACAAACTTCTCAGCGACAGCAACATTACCCACAGCCTGCCATACCACACTGAAGTGAGATGGTTAAGCCGAGGCGCTGTGCTGAGGCATTTCTTTGATCTACGAGAGGAAATCGGACAGTTCATGGAGAAAAAAGGAAAACCGGTGTTGGAATTACAATCTCAGGAATGGCTACGGGACCTTGCATTCTTGGTTGATATTACTGAACACTTGAACAATCTGAACAAAATGTTGCAAGGCCGCAAAAAAGTTGTCACACAGTTTTCTGACAACATACATGCATTTAAGTTGAAGCTGACTTTGTGGGAGATGCAACTGGCAAATGGCAACCCTGCTCATTTCCCCTGTCTGAGAGATGTGTGTGTGACCAGACCTGATGCGGACATGAAACGGTACAAAGACAAAATTTCAGGACTACTGCGGGAGTTTGAGAAACGTTTTCAGGTATTTGGTGAACTTGAGACAGAATTTTCAGTTTTTCGCTCACCTTTCACAGTTAAAGCTTCTGATCTGCCGGTCGAAATTCAGCTAGAGATAATTGATTTGCAGTGTGATGCAGATTTGAAGGGCAAATTTGCCTCTGTAGGTCTGGACAGATTTTATCAGTATCTACTACCAGGGTACCCCAAATTAACAGCCCTGGCTGCTAAAATTTTGTGCATGTTTGGGACAACCTACCTTTGTGAACAAATTTTCTCAGTGATGAATATCAATAAAACAAAAATGCGTTCAAGGCTCACAAACAAGCACTTAAATGACATTCTGAAAGTGACAGCTAGTCAGGACATGACACCTGGTGTTGATGCACTTGTACAGGCCAAAAGATGCCAAGTTTCAGGTACAAATACAAGTCCAGACTAGACTAACACCTTTAAAATGCTGCCTTAGATACTGTTTGCATTGAAAGAATACAGCTCTGTGAAGATGAATCCTTACTGTGGTGATTTAAAAAATGTGCACTTTAATGTTAGTCAGCAGCTTCAAAACAAAAGTTGTGTGATGGAATTCTACTGTTCATACAACTCCATACATTTTCAGTATGTATTGTATGTGTATGTATGTTTCATGTATGAAGTTTACAGATTTACAGGACAGGCGAACACTTTCTTCATTACACATTTAAAATCACTCTCCTTAGTTTGTAAGGTGTACGCAGGGATTACATTTAGATTTTATATGCGTATGTGTAAGTGGTTTAAAAATTCCTTTCTTTAAAAGTCTCATTTAATCTTAAAGTGCATTACTATATTTTTCAGTACCAATTAAAGTTTTGTGCCTTTGTACAATCAGTGGGATCAGTTGCAATGCATATTTGTGAATGATAAAAGTAAATTGCACATTTGTCTAAGGAAATATGAGGTGTTTCATGAAATGTTTTGTAAAAGGATAGTTCATTAAATTTCAATATTTTCCTAATGTTCTTGTGCTTCTTTACACCAAAACAAAGGAAAGACATGATATTTTGGTTATTTATAGCAGAGTATGGTATAATTTTAATGGTCCGGCCCACTTGACATCTCCCTAGGCCGTATGTGGCCCACGATGCGAAATGAGTTTGACACCCCTGGTCTATACACACCATTATATACACACATACAGTATATACAGTATATTTCTATTCCAGACTCATTCTGATATTTCTACATTTCTTTCTTTAAATTGTTTTGTATTGTTAGATATTACTTCACTGTTGGAGCTTGAAACATAAGCATTTCACTACTTCTTCGATAACCTCTGCAAAATATGTACACACGACCAATAACATTTGATTTGTTTTGTTGAGTCTCGCCGTTTGAGTCTCGCCGCCAGGCCAATTACACTGTACTTGGCAATGGACTGGAGTAAATATTACATGAATTCAAACCATTTCACAAAGAGAACCTGCCTTTTTATTTCAGTGAGCAGTGGGGAGGCAGAGGTGGGTTTCCTCCCAGCGTTTGGGCCTTGCTACCTAAACCTGTACGGCAGTCTCAGGGAGTTCACTGGCCTCCCAGACCCGTACGAGGAACTCAACTTTGGCAAGGTAAGACCATCCCAGCTCTGGCAGGATGTTTTGTTATTTCTTATTGTAAATATTTGCATATCTAACATGCACATCTCTCTCACAGGAACATGTAATTATTAAGATTCAGAATTGAAATTGTTGTAGAAAATTAGCTCTTGTAGTCAAGAACATTTTTAAGCATTCACCCAGGGTTTATTCAATAGTGACCTGTGCAGGGGAGACATTTTTTGGACGTAGCCAGCATTGCTCTCTCTTAGACAAAAATACATTTTAGCTTATATAGGCAAGGAACATCTGGTTTAGATCAGTATTCTCTTTTCTGCTGAGTTTCTTGGCAAACTTATCTATTCTATAAAACATAAAAACATACAGGTATCCCCTCTTCAATGTATAACACGTTTCATACTCCCCTTCCTCAAATCCAGACTGTCCGGTTCTAGTTCAACTTGGATAATAGCTTTAAAGCACACAGTACAGTTGTCTAACACAATTGTCATTAAGCTGAATTTTCCTTCACAATTATTTTTTCTCAAGTCATTTCCTGTGTTGATAAGAACATATTGTGTAGCAACGCAATTACAGTATCACTGTCTGTCTGTCGTCTGTCTGTCTGTCTGTCTGTCTGTCTGTCTGTCTGTCTGTCTGTCAACCAACCAGGGTGAAGGGGTGGCCTACGGGGCAGAGTCCTCATCGAGCTCTCCACTCAACTGGATGGCAAAGCTGACAGGAAGCTGGACAACATCTCCAGTGATGACATCCTGATGGCCCAGGTACACAGAGAGGGTGGGACCTGTCATAGCTGGGATATTGTTGCTTCATGTATTAATAAAGGTCTGAAACAGGGATGGTGTCAATTCCAATTGAAGGCAGTCAAATCAAGAAGTAATTTGAAATTCCAGTTCAATCATTTCAAAAGGGCATATATTTTCCATGACTTCTCAATAAACTGTAAGGTAGAAGCTATTTACTTCAAAAGTAATTCAAATTACTTCGGAATTGACTTCCTTCAATTCGAATTGACCCCAACCCTGGTACTGAAACTTGCAAAACGTAGAGAAGAACTGATGAGAAATGGATACAGAGAAAGCTAGAAGGGAAAAGTTTACACCTCCATCCAGATTTCTTGTGTGTAGACCAGTGTTTCCAAATCCAATTTTGTTTTAGTCCGACAATAACACACCTTTAATGAATGTACAATGGAATAAAGCACCCTGACCTCTTGTTTGTGCTTTCAGAAGTACCAGCGGAGAAGGAAGTTCTCGCTATGTGCTGTGTTCCACAGCTCCTGCATGCTCCAGGAGCCCGGTGAGCCAATCCAGTTCGAGGTCAGCATTGGCAACTACGGCAATAAGCTGGACTCCACCTGCATGCCACTGGCATCCACAACCCAATACAGCTGTGCTGTGTTTGACGGTGAGAAAACCTAGACTACACACCAGTGTTCTTCAGTCCTGATGGGTACCCTCCTGGTGTGCTAGCTATTGTTCCAGCCCAGTGCCAACACATTAGACCTTGATTAGACCTTCCCCTTACACTTGTGTCTATAAATAAGGTAGTAGTTTTGGAATTGTTAGCTAGATTACTTGTTGGTTATTACTGCATTGTCTGAACTAGAAGCACAAGCATTTCGCTACACTCGCATTAACATCTGCTAACCATGTGTATGTGACAAATAAAATTGGATTTGATTTGATTTGATTTTGACCTGATATCTGAATGTTTACAAAATAAAGCTTTTTTTAGCACCCATGCTTCGAGAGCATGTGTTTGTTTATCTATCAATTCTAAAGGCACAAGGCAGACAAACTATACACAGTCATGCATACGAAAAGAGGAAAACATACAGTGCCTTCGGAAGGTATTGAAACCCTTAGACTTTTTCCACATTTTGTTACGTTACAGCCTTATTCTAAAATGGAATAAATAAAGCAAATTCCTCAGAAATCTAGAAACAGTACCCCATAATGACAATGCGAAAACAGGTTTTTAGAAAATGTTTGCTAATTTATTAAAAAGAAAAAATGGAAATATCACATTTACATAAGTATTCAGACCCTTTACTCAGTACTTTGTTGGAGCACCTTTGTCAGCGACTACAGCCGTGTGTCTTCTTGGGTAGGACGCTACAAGGTTGGCTTAGCTGTATTTGGGGAGTTTCTCCCAATTCTCTCAAACTCTGTCAGGTTGGATGGGGAGTGTTGCTGCACAGCTATTTACAGGGCTCTCCAGAGATGTTCAATCGGGTTCAAGTCATGCTCTGGCTGGGGCACTCAAGGACATTCAGAAACCTGTTTTTGCTTTGTCATTATGGGGTCTTGTGTGTAGATTGATGAGGGGGATTTTTTTTTTAAATCAATGTTAGAATAAGGCTGTTAACCTAACAAAATGTGGGGAATGTATAAAGGGGGTCTGAATACTTTCTGAATACTTCTCATTCCTATCAAAAGTGCATTGCTGTTCCCAGTGCAGTAGAGACATCCCCATACAGCAGGACTAAATTGTCAAGTAGTACAGGTATATACCACTCTGCAGCTTGACCTGGATATGACTTAGTTCTGTTTCTCCTGTAGGTAACCACTACTATTACCTGCCCTGGGCTGACACCAAACCTGTTGTCATCCTCACATCCTTCTGGGAAGACATTAGCCACCGATTGGATTCAGTCAACATCATCCTCTACATCGCAATCAACCAATCATGGGATAATTCTCAGTTGTTGCAACTTTATTATTTTGTTGTCATTTCTTCCAGGAATCCAACCTCACTTCTTTGAGAACAGCCATCCTTGCCAAAGCCTCAGAGGCGCGCTTGGCTGAGATCTGGCTCAAACTCATCAACCACGTGATTGAGGATCTGAACAAGTAAGACATTCATCGATCATATCTCAGCTTATGATAGTTTCTTGCTAGGTTCTGTTAGCTTCCTTCTAACTTATCCTAACTTCATGCTAGATTCAGATCGCTTCATGATATGTTCTGATAACTTAATGCTTGGTTGTGATAATTTCATGCTAGGTTCTGGTAGCTTTGTGCTTTGTGATAGCTTCACCCTAGCTTCACATTCTTTAGTTAATGTGAGGTTGTAATAGTTTCATGCTAGGTTCTGATAGCTTCGTGATACGCTTTTGATAGTTGAACACTAGCTTCTGATAGCTTTATGCTAGGTTTTGATTGCTTAATGCTAGGTTCTTATAGCGTCATATAGGTTCTTCTAGCTTTAAAGCTTCTGATAGCTTCAGTATAGTTTCTGTAGCCTCATGCTAGCTTCTGATAGCTTTAAGGTACCAGAGCTTGAGGGCAGGCCCAACCTGACGGCTCTGGACGTCCAGATTAAGAAGCTGCGTGATTCGGCGGTGGCCAGCATCAGGGAGATGGCCAAACGCTTGAAGGAGGAGGCCACCGACGTTATAGCCACTCTGACAGACATCGAGGACTGGCTGGAGAGACTGAAACAGCTTGCAGAGGAGGTCAGGAGCAACAAGACATTGACATTCTCACAACATTCAGGGTTCACTCAAGCCCACTCAATTTGTACCCTGAGCACACGTACCAGCCTGTAAATTGAATTCTCTCTCTCTCTCTCTCTCTCTCTCTCTCTCTCTCTACTACTATAAACGGAAAACTCACTCTCTGCCCATCTCTTAATAATCTCTCTTTCATACCTGTGTTTCGCTCTTCCCTCAGCCCCAGAACAGTATGCCTGATGTGGTGATCTGGATGCTGCGTGGAGAGAGAGAGGGCATGAGCACCTTGCCTTCCCAGCTAATCAGATCTCTCTACTCCACTCTACAGTGAGCAGGCCTGTGGGAAATACTGCAGGACACAGACCATCTTCATGCAGGTACTAGGATGGAGAAGAGACTGATACTAGTGATAAGGTAGTAGTAGTAGTAGTACTAGTAGTAGTAGTAGTAGTAAGTGTAGCAGCATGATAATGGTAGGCAAATTCTATGGCAGGACCTTTACCATCTTAATGCAGTTAATATGATGGAGAACAGAGACTACTGATCACGCTACTACCATTATCACTAGTATTAGTAATATTAGTGCTAATAGTAGTAGTACTTGTTTAAGTAGTAGTAGTGGTATAATTAAACAATAAGGCCTGAGGGGTGGAGATATAAATAATATACCATGGCTAAGGGTTGCATCCAGGCACTCCGTGTTGCGTCATGCGTAAGAACAGCCCTTAGCTGTTGTATATTGGCCATATACCACACCCTCTCAGGTCTTATTGCTTAAGTATTTGTAACAGTTTAACTTCCTTCCTCGCCCATACCCGGGTCGAACCAGGGACCCTCTGCATGCATAGACAACTGACACCCACGTAAGCATCGTTACTCATCGCCCAATAAAGCCGCGGCCTCTTTGCAGAGCAAGGGGAACAACTACTTCAGGTCTCAGAGCGATGACGTCACCAATTGAAACGCTATATTAGCGCGCACTCACCGCTAACTAGCTATCCATTTCACATCTGGTTAAATATAGTACAGGGTCAGCAAGAGCAGGTGTCACGCGAGCTAAAACCAG
Source organism: Oncorhynchus keta (assembly GCF_023373465.1). Taxonomy (NCBI): domain Eukaryota; kingdom Metazoa; phylum Chordata; class Actinopteri; order Salmoniformes; family Salmonidae; genus Oncorhynchus; species Oncorhynchus keta. Next base: position 9,882 of record NW_026279177.1, on the reverse strand, counting down.
CCTGAAGTTATTTTTTACCCCCACTCCCCTACTCAACGCAGGTTTTTATGGAAACAATTATTTTTTTATTTAAAATATAAAGAATTAATTAAAAAAATCATTAATTTAGGTATTCTGTACCCAAGTATTCACACAAATAAAAAAGTGACGAGATCATGTCTCTATGTAATCAAGGTATGAAATTATTATTTTCAAATACAATTTCTTTGGAATTAGTTGTGGTTAATTTGCAGTGTACAAATGATTCTAATTAGGTTCCAGCTCCACCATCCGATCCGACAACAATCAGCCCGCTGCTGAATCTATTTGCCTACCTCTGTATAGTGGTATGATAATAGTACAGGAATACTACAGCAGGACTAAGACAGTCTTCATGCAGTTATTACTAAGGTGTACAGAGACGTAAAACTGATGCCAGACATTGTTAGTGGATATTGAAGGCAAAGTGGTTGAAAAGACGTCATTATAATCAGAAACTGATGTCCTTTCAACTAGTTTTTCAGTCTTGGCTGCAGGAAAGAGGCTCATAATCAATCAGTTTTGTGTCAATGTCCAATGACAATGTCTGTCTGGAGTGCTAAGAGAGAAAGAGTCCAGGGGCGGATCTGTTTAAAACGCATTGGTTTAAACCCTCAGATATGGCATAAACATTCGGAGATAACATGCAGTTAGCTACTTGCCGTTTTCATAGGTGATGTACAGTAGGGTTGGACGATACACCGTATATACCAAATACCAGTGTATTTCAAAATAACCCAGGTTGATTTTCAATATATAATTTCAATATATAATCTAAACATTAGCTGGTTAACTGAAGGTAGCTAGCACCGATTAGTGCTAGATATTAAAATCTGTATACCGCTTCAACCCCGATGTATAGTATTTAGTTTTGTTGTTTGTTTGTTTCTGGACAGTACCCCATGGACAAGAACAAAGGCGTGAAGATCCCTGTCCAGCCCGTGTCAACATGTGGCTGGGACCCCTCTGCCCACGAGAAGAAGTTCAACAGCTTCTCAGAGGGAACCTTCAGTGTGTTCAAAGAAATGGTATTATTATTGTTATTCACATGGGTTTTGTGGCAATGCTTTGTTTTACAGTACTAAAGTTGGTATTTTTGGCTGGTCTTTACTATGTAGATGAATCTCTTTTCCTTTACCCCCTCGTTCTCGCTCTCCCTCTTCACCTCAGTATGAGAACCAGGCCCAGGTGTTTGGGAAGTGGGGCACCACAGGGTTGGTGTGCCGGCAGAAGTTCTCTGACGTGACTGGGAAGGTGAAGCTGAAACAGGAGCGCTTCATGACCCCCAGGGCGTGGGAGGGGAAGGCGAGTGGTTCGTCGACCCCGAGAGAGGGTGAGAGTGACCTGTTGGCATGCTTAAACACACACACAACACATGTACGATGTGCGCGCAGACACACACACACACACACTCATACTCACTCATACACGCATACTTATACTCATATCCACACACACTCACACAAACTCACTCAGGCACACAGACACACAGACGTTTGTGGACCCTGATAGATGGTGAGCAGGAGATCTCTAGCGCTATAAATAATTGAATTTAAGTAGAAACTTCCTGTTTTCATTGTTTGTTTTCAGTAGTTTACATTTCAGTTGGACTAGCCCACCCACACGAATCTAGCTTGGTCTGGCATTGTCTGTGTTGTGGTTAGGGAATCATCCTCTTTCCGTCTCTGTTGATGTGCAGAGAGTCATAGTACTGAGCATAGTACTCAGTACACAATAGTCCCATTTCCACCTCATCCACTCCACCTAAGTCCTCATTGTTTGCCTCTGAGTCAGGAGTGCACAACACCAGCCCCCTCATAGTACATAGAAACACTTCCCCAAACAGTTACCTCATTGATTTGGTTGATTTGACCTTTTCCCTTAGATACGGTTACCCCCGTTGATTTGACCTTTCCCAGACACAGTTACCTCAATGATTTGGTTGATTTGACCTTTCCCAGACAGTTACCTCAGATTTGGTTGCTTTGACTTTTCCCCAGATACGGTTACCCCGTTGATTTTACCTTTTCCTCAGATTTGGTTGATTTGACTTTTCCCAGATACTTTTTTGACCTTCCCCAGACAGTTACCTCAATGATTTGGTTGATTTGACTTTTCCCCAGATACGGGTTACCCTGATTTGACCTTTCCCAGACACAGTTACACAGTTACCTCATTGATTTGGTTGATTTGACTTTCCCCAGATTTCCCAGACAGTTACCTCAATGATTTGGTTGATTTGACTTTTCCCCAGATACGGTTACCCCGATTTGACCTTTTACCCCAGATACGGTTACCCCCTATTGATTTGATTTGACCTTTTCCTCAGACATTTCTTCAGATACAGTTACCTTTCTTACCTCAATGATTTGGTTGATTTGACCTTTCCCCAGACAGTTACCTCAATGATTTGGATTGATTTGACTTTTCCCCAGATACGGTTACCCCGTTGATTTGACCTTTCCCCAGACACAGTTACCTCATTGATTTGGTTGATTTGACCTTTCCCCCAGATACGGTTACCCCTGTTGATTTGACCTTTCCCCAGACACAGTTACCTCATTGATTTGGTTGATTTGACCTTTTTCAAGACATTTCTTCAGTGGTTCAATCCTACCTTCTTTCCACTAGAGGTGAGCATTCCTTGTCTAAGCTCCAGCTGCCAGTACTCGATAGGTTAGTGATCAAGCCCGCTATTTGTGATGTGTATGTCTGTGTTTGGTTTTTAACAACCATGTGGGGACCAGAAGTCCTCACAGGGATAGTTAAAACCAGGAACATTTTGACAAGTGGGGACATTTCACGGTCCCCACGAGGAAAAAGGCTATTTTAGGCTTATGGGTTAGGTTTAGGTTAGGGTTACAATTAGGTTAGGTTTAGGAGTTAGGGTTAGGGTTTGGATTAAGGTTAGGTTTAGGGTTAGGGGGTTAAGGAAAAATAGGATTTTGAATGGAATCAATTGTTTGGTCCACACATGGATAGTCAAACAAACGTGTGTCTGTGTTATTCAGCCTGCTAACAGAAGCAGACGGCGGGGCACACAGAGTTCACAGACGAAGTCTACCAGAACGAGACACGTTTCATTGGCGGGGAGTGGAAGGCTGCTGCCGACCCTTCACAGATGTGGTGAGACAGAGCAACACACACACAGATACACACACTATTGCTAGAGACAACCCTGTCGCCTGTACTCAGACCCCTCTATCTACAAGAGGGAAGAGGAAGAAATATGTAACACTGAGAAGTTAAGCTGACCCCTCAGTGTCACATTAATTCTCCCTTTAGGAGAATTAATGAATTTTCTTATACGAAAAGAGGTCAACGGAACTGAAGCCATTTAGTCTGTTTCCTATGCAATTTGATCTACTAGACTAAGTAGCGACAGGTGCTCTTCCATGGATTCATTTATGCACATATCACTCACTGTCTTGTTTTTAAGTCATGTTTCCCTTGTCAAGAGAGCTGCATATAGCCTGGGTACCATTCCACTTTTTGTCTCTCCTTGTCATGCCAAGAATTGTAGCGAAAAATAAAATAAAAGTTGTTTCTTAATAACAGTATTTATAGTTGTTCTTAAAATTCTGGATATTGAACGTTGAAATTGCCAAATGTCCCGACTGTTTGGCGTATGACACCGAGTACTAGGAATGAAAACAGGTCTGGATTTTAGGCTAAGCTGCGTAGCCTTGATGTTTTCAAACTGTGATGCCTATTGTTTTGATGTCGGGAGTTTACACAGACAGCTACCTTTTACCACAATCGTGCTTGTTTCAATGAATCCCATATATAGAGAGGCTTAGTTAAATACTTGATAGGAGACTAGAAACCAATGTGAATCAATCCCTCCCACACAGAATACCCAGAGGGGAAAATAGAGTGCTACTTCCCTACTTTTATAAACAGTGTGTCTCTGTATTGTTTTGATGTTGTAATGTGGTGTCATTGTCACATGTTGATATACAGCCACTGTGTAATGTTGAAGTGACTGTTCTGTGTAGAATGGGCAGAAGAGCCAGAGTCCAGGGGAGATAGAGTGTCCTGCTGGCTGGAAGTGGGAGGATGACTGGAGCTTCGACAGCAACAGGGCTGTGGATGAGAAAGGTAAAGAAGCAGTGGAATTATCCTCCTTCATAACCCAGAAGATAACACTGGAATTGATTTTATAATGTACTGGTGTATACTTGTTTCAATCAAACAATCAATATTGTTTAAGGATTGCATTATCATATGTAGAACAATATGGCACTGTATTGTATACAATTTAATTGATACACCTCTTCTGTACTGTATTTTGACTTGACCTATTATAACCAATATGATACTACAGTATAAAGCTGAATGTCCTCTGACTCTGTATACCGTTTGTCACTGTGTGTGTTGCGTACCAGGTTGGGAGTATGGCGTCACCATTCCCCGATGACAAGCCCAAGTCCTGGGGAGCAGCAGAGAAGATGTAAACATACACCGCAGGAAGAGACTCTTACGGCCACGCAGGAAAATAGCAGACACTAAAGCAGCACCTGAGGTGAGCGGAGGAGGAAGAAGAGAAGCGGAGGGAGGAGGAGAAGGAGGAAGGGGAGGGAGAAGGAAGAGGAGGAGTTGAAGGAAGAGGAGGAGGAGGAGGAGGGAAGGAGGAGAAGGAAGATGAGGAGGTAAGGGAGGAAGAGCAGGAAGAGGAGGGTAGGAGAAGGAAGAGGAAAGGGAGGAAGAGGAGAAGGAAGAGGAAGGGGAAGAAGGAGGGAGAAGGGGAAGAAGGAGGAGAAGAAGGGAAAGGGAGGATGAGGAGAAGGAAGAGGTTATAGAAGGGGAAGAGAAGGGGGAAGGAGGAAGAGGAGGAAAAGAGGAAGAGTAAGGAGAAGGAGGAGGAGAAGGGAAAGGAGGATGGAGGAGAAGGAAGAGGTTATAGAAGGGGAAGGAGGAAGAGGAGGAAAGGAGGAAGAGTAAGGAGAATGAGGAGGAGGAGGAGAAGGGAAAGGAGGATGGAGGAGAAGGAAGAGGTTATAAAGGGGAAGAGAAGGGGAAGGAGGAAGAGCAGGAAGAGGAAAAGGAGGAAGAGTAAGGAGAAGGAGGAGGAGGAGGAGAAGGGAAAGGAGGATGGAGGAGAAGGAAGAGGTTATGGAAAAAGAGAGGAGGAAATGTTTAGTGTGCAGGGTAAAGTGGAAGCATGTGTGTATCTGTGTGTATCCGAGAGCTTCTGGTCAGCGGGGTGGTGGCACCGGGATCCTCATCTCTCCCAAGTGGTCATTCTCTCTTTCTCCCTTACCCATCTGTCTATCGCCTCCTTTGAATTTCATGCTGTCACAGTTACCAGCCCTTTCAAGCTTAACATCCTTATCATTTATCGCTCCAGGTCCCCTCGGAGAGTTCATCAATGAGCTTGATGTCTTGATAGCTCTTTCCTGAGGACGGCTCACCTGTCACAGTTCTGGGCGACTTAACCTCCCCACGTCTACCTTTGACTCATTCCTCTCTGCCTCCTTCTTTCCACTCCTTTCCTCTTTTGACCTCACCCTCACCTTCCCCCTACTCACAAGGCAGGCAATACGCTCGACCTCATCTTTACTAGATGCTGTTCTTCCACTAACCTCATTGCAACTCCTCCAAGTCTCCGACCACTACCTTGTATCCTTTTCCCTCTCGCTCTCATCCAACACTTCCCACACTGCCCCTACTGGATGGTATCGCGCCGTCCCAACCTTCGCTCTCTCTCCCCCGCTACTCTCTCCTCTTCCATCCTATCATCTCTTCCCTCTGCTCAAACCTTCTCCAACCTATCTCCTGATTCTGCCTCCTCAACCCTCCTCTCTTCCCTTTCTGCATCCTTTGACTCTCTATGTCCCCTATCTTCCAGGCCGGCTCGTGGTCCCCCTCCCGCCCGTGGCTCGACGACTCATTGCGAGCTCACAGAAATTGTGGCTCCGGGCAGTCGTGAGGCGCAGAGCGGAGGAAATCCGCCTCCTGCGGACCTGGCATCCTTCGCTCCCTCCTCTCTACATTTTCCTCCTCTGTCTCTACAAGCAAAGCCACTTTCTACCACTCTAAATTCCAAGCATCTGCCTCTTAACCCTAGAAGCTCTTTTGCCACCTTCTCCTCCCTCTCCTGAATCCTCCCCCTCCTCCTCCTCTCTGCAGATGACTTCGGCCAACCATTTTGCAAAGAAGGTCGACGGTATCCGATCCCCTCGTTTGGCAGCCAAACGACACCGCGGTTCTGCTCACACTGCCCCACCTGTGCTCTGACCTCTTTCTCCTCTCTCTCCAGATGAAATCTCGCGTCTTGTGACGGCCGGCCGCCCAACAACCTGCCCGCTCGACCCTATCCCCTCCTCTCTTCTCCAGACCATTTCCGGAGACCTTCTCCCTTACCTCACCTCGCTCATCAACTCATCCCTGACCGCTGGCTACGTCCCTTCCGTCTTCAAGAGAGCGAGAGTTGCACCCCTTCTGAAAAAACCTACACTCGATCCCTCCGATGTCAACAACTACAGACCAGTATCCCTTCTTTCTTTTCTCTCCAAAACTCTTGAACGTGCCGTCCTTGGCCAGCTCTCCCGCTATCTCTCTCAGAATGACCTTCTTGATCCAAATCAGTCAGGTTTCAAGACTAGTCATTCAACTGAGACTGCTCTTCTCTGTATCACGGAGGCGCTCCGCACTGCTAAAGCTAACTCTCTCTCCTCTGCTCTCATCCTTCTAGACCTATCGGCTGCCTTCGATACTGTGAACCATCAGATCCTCCTCTCCACCCTCTCCGAGTTGGGCATCTCCGGCGCGGCCCACGCTTGGATTGCGTCCTATCTGACAGGTCGCTCCTACCAGGTGGCGTGGCGAGAATCTGTCTCCTCACCACGCGCTCTCACCACTGGTGTCCCCCAGGGCTCTGTTCTAGGCCCTCTCCTATTCTCGCTATACACCAAGTCACTTGGCTCTGTCATAACCTCACATGGTCTCTCCTATCATTGCTATGCAGACGACACACAATTAATCTTCTCCTTTCCCCCTTCTGATGACCAGGTGGCGAATCGCATCTCTGCATGTCTGGCAGACATATCAGTGTGGATGACGGATCACCACCTCAAGCTGAACCTCGGCAAGACGGAGCTGCTCTTCCTCCCGGGGAAGGACTGCCCGTTCCATGATCTCGCCATCACGGTTGACAACTCCATTGTGTCCTCCTCCCAGAGCGCTAAGAACCTTGGCGTGATCCTGGACAACACCCTGTCGTTCTCAACTAACATCAAGGCGGTGGCCCGTTCCTGTAGGTTCATGCTCTACAACATCCGCAGAGTACGACCCTGCCTCACACAGGAAGCGGCGCAGGTCCTAATCCAGGCACTTGTCATCTCCCGTCTGGATTACTGCAACTCGCTGTTGGCTGGGCTCCCTGCCTGTGCCATTAAACCCCTACAACTCATCCAGAACGCCGCAGCCCGTCTGGTGTTCAACCTTCCCAAGTTCTCTCACGTCACCCCGCTCCTCCGCTCTCTCCACTGGCTTCCAGTTGAAGCTCGCATCCGCTACAAGACCATGGTGCTTGCCTACGGAGCTGTGAGGGGAACGGCACCTCAGTACCTCCAGGCTCTGATCAGGCCCTACACCCAAACAATGGCACTGCGTTCATCCACCTCTGGCCTGCTCGCCTCCCTACCACTGAGGAAGTACAGTTCCCGCTCAGCCCAGTCAAAACTGTTCGCTGCTCTGGCTCCCCAATGGTGGAACACACTCCCTCACGACGCCAGGACAGCGGAGTCAATCACCACCTTCCGGAGACACCTGAAACCCCACCTCTTTAAGGAATACCTAGGATAGGATAAAGTAATCCTTCTCACCCCCCTTAAAAGATTTAGATGCACTATTGTAAAGTGGCTGTTCCACTGGATGTCATAAGGTGAATGCACCAATTTGTAAGTCGCTCTGGATAAGAGCGTCTGCTAAATGACTTAAATGTAATGTAAATGTAAATGTATCTGTATGTCAATTTCAAGTGCTAAAGTTCTAGTTCTTACACACTGGCCACTGCCTCTCTGTTGACTCTACAGAGGCGGGATCCCGGCGAAGGCTGGGAATACTCGTCCTTGATTGGCTGGAAGTTCCACAGGAAGGAGCGCTCGTCTGACACATTCCGCCGTCGCCGCTGGAGACGCAAGATGGCTCCGTCAGACGGGATAGGAGCATCAGCCATCTTCAGACTGGAGGGGGCGCTGGTTAGTAATCTTCTTCTGAGTTCAAAAACAATTGACTACACAGGAAGGCTAGACTTAAAGTAGACTCTCAAGCCACACATCAAAGTGCTTCATTTTACAAATGTTGTTTTTCACGGGCAGAAGATTGACTATCAATCATCAATTTTATAATTGTTGCTCTCTCAGCTGTGTGACTGGGTTGTGGAGACAAATAAAGTACTACTTTAGTTACAAAGTGTTAGATTCTAGAGTAAAAACTCAGACGCTTATTAAAGCTCTTTATTAAACCACTGGGTCATACAGCTGCGTAAGACATATTCACACAAGCACTGGTATTTAACCATTTCTACTATGCTGAGACCTCGTTATACATCGGAACAGCCAATCCACCAAGTCATTTATGTTCTTCCTCACTTCATCTAACCTGACCTCTGCCCAAATTGCTCACACCTCCCCAACTCACGGCTGTCATGATGACTTGTACCAGACTGTGTCTCTTCTCCTACCATAGGATCCCTGATGGCTAACAACAACATATCCTGACAGAATGTAAACATTATACATTCCCCTCTCTCCCTCAGTGACATGAATACGTGTATTTCATATCTAAAAGTCAGAACCCATCAAAAGGCTTTGGGAAACCCAGTCCATGATAATAAAATGGAATTTGGCCAAGTGCCTTTTAGTGTGTTATCTTGATTATAATATCCTCTCATTATTCTCCTCCATCTGCTCCTTCCTGCCCAGTGATCCTGGTTGGCAACGCACTCAAAAGGCCGAGATTAGACCAAGAGTTGACTCATGCCCTATTTATTTATTCACGAGGGTGTGCTATTTGTGCTGCTGTACCATCATGGGCCCTATCCCGAAACAAACCCAAACCCCTAGTCCCTGGACACGTATGGAGATTCAAGAGGATTGGATAGATTTAAGCAATATCATTATAGCTCCAGCAGGGTCCAATCATTTAAAATCTTCTATGTGTCTAGGGTTCATTTTTGGACTGGGCCATGGTTGTGTTATTATGTCTTGATGTCATGTCATGATGAGCTTGAGCTCAATGCACATATTTTCCTAATGGATGATCATGATAAAGTAATAACTATAAAATAAAGACAAATGTATTAAACTTTCACCACTCTAGAATTACCCATCTCTCTAATGAAGGCATTGCTAGTCCTGTTCTTGGTCTCTGTCTCTCTGGCTGTATTTACACAGGCAGCCCAATTCTGATCTTTTCCCACTTATTGGCAAAAGAGCTGATCTGATTGGTCCAAAGACCAAGTAGTGGGAAGAGATCAGACTGGGGGTGTCTTCGTAAACTCAGCCTCTGTGTTTTGTCTACAGGGGGTAGATGTTGATGAGAAGGCCAGTAAGAAGGACGCTGCCAGACTGTTTGGTGCCAACACACCCACAGTTTCCTGTAACTTTGACCGTGAGTAACATTGACCTATGTCAGCTGATTGCAGACACTGATTAAGTGATTAAGGCTGTGGCCACACAGAGATAGATGAAAGAGTATAAAAACACAAAAGCATTGGTCCCGGTTTTTCCATCAAAAAAGTCAAATAATTTCCACATTTTGCATACGAAGTTCGTACTTAACAAGATGGACAACATCAGCATTTTGTTGTTGACAGATAGACATTCATAATCTCCTTTGTTCGTGAAGGTATGACTC
>NW_026279176.1:0-3838 GCF_023373465.1 Oncorhynchus keta | reverse complement strand
TGTCTACTGAATCAGGCTCTACTATGTTCCTCTACTGTCTACTGAATCAGGCTCTACTATGTTCCTCTACTGTCACTGAATCAGGCTCTACTATGTTCCTCTACTGTCTACTGAATCAGGCTCTACTATGTTCCTCTACTGTACTGAATCAGGCTCTACTATGTTCCTCTACTGTCTACTGAATCAGGCTCTACTATGTTCCTCTACTGTCTACTGAATCAGGCTCTACTATGTTCCTCTACTGTCACTGAATCAGGCTCTACTATGTTCCTCTACTGTCACTGAATCAGGCTCTACTATGTTCCTCTACTGTACTGAATCAGGCTCTACTATGTTCCTCTACTGTCTACTGAATCAGGCTCTACTATGTTCCTCTACTGTCTACTGAATCAGGCTCTACTATGTTCCTCTACTGTCTACTGAATCAGGCTCTACTATGTTCCTCTACTGTCACTGAATCAGGCTCTACTATGTTCCTCTACTGTCTACTGAATCAGGCTCTACTATGTTCCTCTACTGTCTACTGAATCAGGCTCTACTATGTTCCTCTACTGTCTACTGAATCAGGCTCTACTATGTTCCTCTACTGTCTACTGAATCAGGCTCTACTATGTTCCTCTACTGTCAACTGAATCCAGGCTCTACTATGTTCCTCTACTGTCACTGAATCAGGCTCTACTATGTTCCTCTACTGTCAACTGAATCAGGCTCTACTATGTTCCTCTACTGTCTACTGAATCAGGCTCTACTATGTTCCTCTACTGTCTACTGAATCAGGCTCTACTATGTTCCTCTACTGTCTACTGAATCAGGCTCTACTATGTTCCTCTACTGTCAACTGAATCAGGCTCTACTATGTTCCTCTACTGTCTACTGAATCAGGCTCTACTATGTTCCTCTACTGTCTACTGAATCAGGCTCTACTATGTTCCTCTACTGTACTGAATCAGGCTCTACAAAGTTCCTCTTCTGTCTATTGAATCAGGCTCTACTATGTTCCTCTACTGTACTGAATCAGGCTCTACTATGTTCCTCTACTGTCTATTGAATCAGGCTCTACTATGTTCCTCTACTGTACTGAATCAGGCTCTATGTTCCTCTACTGTCTACTGAATCAGGCTCTACTACGTTCCTCTACTGTCTACTGAATCAGGCTCTACTATGTTCCTATACTGTACTGAATCAGGCTCTACTATGTTTCTCTACTGTCTACTGAATCAGGCTCTACTATGTTCCTCTACTGTCTACTGAATCAGGCTCTACTATGTTCCTCTACTGTCTACTGAATCAGGCTCTACTATGTTCCTCTACTGTCTACTGAATCAGGCTCTACTATGTTCCTCTACTGTCAACTGAATCAGGCTCTACTATGTTCCTCTACTGTCTACTGAATCAGGCTCTACTATGTTCCTCTACTGTCTACTGAATCAGGCTCTACTATGTTCCTCTACTGTCTACTGAATCAGGCTCTACTATGTTCCTACTGCTACTGAATCAGGCTCTACTATGTTCCTCTACTGTCTACTGAATCAGGCTCTACTATGTTCCTCTACTGTCTACTGAATCAGGCTCTACTATGTTCCTCTACTGTCTACTGAATCAGGCTCTACTATGTTCCTCTACTGTCTACTGAATCAGGCTCTACTATGTTCCTCTACTGTCTACTGAATCAGGCTCTACTATGTTCCTCTACTGTCTACTGAATCAGGCTCTACTATGTTCCTCTACTGTCTACTGAATCAGGCTCTACTATGTTCCTCTACTGTCTACTGAATCAGGCTCTACTATGTTCCTCTACTGCTACTGAATCAGGCTCTACTATGTTCCTCTACTGTCTACTGAATCAGGCTCTACTATGTTCCTCTACTGTCTACTGAATCAGGCTCTACTATGTTCCTCTACTGTCTACTGAATCAGGCTCTACTATGTTCCTCTACTGTCTACTGAATCAGGCTCTACTATGTTCCTCTACTGTCTACTGAATCAGGCTCTACTATGTTCCTCTACTGTCACTGAATCAGGCTCTACTATGTTCCTCTACTGTCTACTGAATCAGGCTCTACTATGTTCCTCTACTGTCTACTGAATCAGGCTCTACTATGTTCCTCTACTGTCTACTGAATCAGGCTCTACTATGTTCCTCTACTGTCTACTGAATCAGGCTCTACTATGTTCCTCTACTGTCTACTGAATCCAGGCTCTACTATGTTCCTCTACTGTCTACTGAATCAGGCTCTACTATGTTCCTCTACTGTCACTGAATCAGGCTCTACTATGTTCCTCTACTGTCTACTGAATCAGGCTCTACTATGTTCCTCTACTGTCTACTGAATCAGGCTCTACTATGTTCTCTACTTCTACTGAATCAGGCTCTACTATGTTCCTCTACTGTCTACTGAATCAGGCTCTACTATGTTCCTCTACTGTCTACTGAATCAGGCTCTACTATGTTCCTCTACTGTCTACTGAATCAGGCTCTACTATGTTCCTCTACTGTCTACTGAATCAGGCTCTACTATGTTCCTCTACTGTACTGAATCAGGCTCTACTATGTTCCTCTACTGTCTACTGAATCAGGCTCTACTATGTTCCTCTACTGTACTGAATCAGGCTCTACTATGTTCCTCTACTGTCTACTGAATCAGGCTCTACTATGTTCCTCTACTGTCTACTGAATCAGGCTCTACTATGTTCCTCTACTGTCTACTGAATCAGGCTCTACTATGTTCCTCTACTGTCTACTGAATCAGGCTCTACTATGTTCCTCTACTGTCTACTGAATCAGGCTCTACTATGTTCCTCTACTGTCTACTGAATCAGGCTCTACTATGTTCCTCTACTGTCACTGAATCAGGCTCTACTATGTTCCTCTACTGTCACTGAATCAGGCTCTACTATGTTCCTCTACTGTCACTGAATCAGGCTCTACTATGTTCCTCTACTGTCTACTGAATCAGGCTCTACTATGTTCCTCTACTGTCTACTGAATCAGGCTCTACTATGTTCCTCTACTGTACTGAATCAGGCTCTACTATGTTCCTCTACTGTCTACTGAATCAGGCTCTACTATGTTCCTCTACTGTACTGAATCAGGCTCTACTATGTTCCTCTACTGTCTACTGAATCAGGCTCTACTATGTTCCTCTACTGTACTGAATCAGGCTCTACTATGTTCCTCTATTGTCTACTGAATCAGGCTCTACTATGTTCCTCTACTGTCTACTGAATCAGGCTCTACTGTGTTCCTCTACTGTACTGAATCAGGCTCTACTATGTTCCTCTACTGTACTGAATCAGGCTCTACTATGTTCCTCTACTGTCTACTGAATCAGGCTCTACTATGTTCCTCTACTGTCTACTGAATCAGGCTCTACTATGTTCCTCTACTGTCTACTGAATCAGGCCCTACTATGTTCCTCTACTGTCAACTGAATCAGGCTCTACTATGTTCCTCTACTGTCTACTGAATCAGGCTCTACTATGTTCCTCTACTGTCTACTGAATCAGGCTCTACTATGTTCCTCTACTGTACTGAATCAGGCTCTACAAAGTTCCTCTTCTGTCTATTGAATCAGGCTCTACTGTGTTCCTCTACTGTACTGAATCAGGCTCTACTATGTTCCTCTACTGTACTGAATCAGGCTCTACTATGTTCCTCTACTGTCTACTGAATCAGGCTCTACTATGTTCCTCTACTGTCTACTGAATCAGGCTCTACTATGTTCCTCTACTGTCTACTGAATCAGGCTCTACTATGTTCCTCTACTGTCCAGCTGAATCAGGCTCTACTATGTTCCTCTACTGTCTACTGAATCCAGGCTCTACTATGTTCCTCTAC
>NW_026279175.1:0-7326 GCF_023373465.1 Oncorhynchus keta | reverse complement strand
TGCTGCCTAAGAATACTCTGTTTGAATAGTTCCATTTTATACATTTTTCATAGAGTCCTTGAACATGTCTGTTTTTGTCCCTGCGTCCTAATGAGACTGTAACATTGCGTAATGTTTCACATGGAAAGGTATATAAAGGAAAGAGCCAGCACTAGCGAGCTACCCAGGTAGCCGAGGGGTTTTGTGTGAATTTTGATACTACTTACGTACAAGTTGTAGAATGAAGGACTGACGAAGACCCTGGTGCTGCCGTGTCTGTCTGGGACTCAAACTCTCAGTGAAGAATCTGGAGAAGTCAACCTGAATGACATCATGGTACAGATTCAGCCTGAACAGGCACAGGGTGTAGACTGAAGTTCTTCTCAGATCCAAGCACCAGCCCTAACCAAGACAATCAGCAGCTGACAGCCAAGACATGTGTGTAACCTTCTGATGGAACTCAGGAGACATGAAAACGGGACAGCTACAGAGAACAGTTGGAGGAACTGAAAAACATGGAGACTAAATGCAAATTAAAGTAATCAAAATCAAATGTTTAAACAAATGGAATGTCTATATCATGTATTCAAGGGTTCAGAATGAGGGAATGTGTTTGTTTTTGAGCCACATGCCTGTAAGCCGAAGACGAATGTCCATTTCTAACAAGAATGGACAATAAAGTGTTGAACTTAAAGGGGAAGTTAGGCCATTTTTATATAGGCCTTATTTCTACTCTTTCTGTGCTTGTAGTTGTTCCCCCAAACTGTTTTTAAAATTATTTACATATTTTGTTTTGTTACAGAGTCAATCTACTTGCCATAGACTACAATACATTATTAAAATGTTATAAAACACTCCAACCCACTAATATTACATCAGAATCTCTGTCTGGATAATGTCTCTGCACTCAATTTAAAAAACAAATGTTCCACTGTCTCATAATCCAATATTTGCAAATGTTTGTTGTTATAAATAGCATCATTCACTGTGATTTTTTTGTGTGAGACATTATCCAGACAGAGATTCTGATGTAATATTAGTTTGGAGTGTTTTATAACATATTTTACACATTTTAATAATGTATTGGAGTTAATGGCAAGTGAAGAATCAGCTAAATGTGACAAACAATTTTCTCTGTAACAAAAATATGAACATGAACTTTTAGGGGACAACTAGAAGCACAGAAAGTGAATAAAGGCCACATGTAAAAATGGGTGAACTTCCCTTGAAACTTGAGAAACAGCTAAGCAATAAAGAAAATGTCACATGATACTGTTGTTTGATCAAGCATACAGCTCACAACCATGAATGAAAGGCACTGGGCCTCTATATTAACTACATATTTTTTGCTAAATGTAGTAATGAATACATGACTAGATTTCTTTCAACGGACAATTCTGTGAACTGTCAGCAAGTTTACATTGACACAATACCTGTTAGCTAAGGTGTCAGCTAGAGATGACGTACAGAAGCTGGCAGGATTTAGAAGCGTTGCATGTCTACTCTGATGCTATTTTAACATTTTCGAATCTGAGACTAAATAAAGCCAAATAAGTGATAAAGAAGTCACCCTGTCCCTGGAAGAGACTTTACATGGTTATCAAAATGTCACTCCAGGATAAGCCTACACGAAACACAGCCTCTTTAAGCGATTCTAAAATCCCCATGGGAAAAAAATGACTGGTGGAAAAACGATTGGAATTATTTCCTGTTTGACCTCTAGGTTTTATGGGTCTTATGACACCACCACTGTGGGGGTTCATAACATACATGTAAAACAAATTTTTAAAAATTATGTTTTATTGTCACATACACCAGATAGGTGCAGTGAAATGTGTTTTTTACAGGGTCAGACATAGTAGTGTGGCACCCCTGGAGCAAATTAGCCCTTAGAAACAGGGACCCAGTTTTCTTTGCATTAAAATTAAGCAGTGATTAATACTGCCCAAGTAGAACCAGAGTCATGTATGAAATACAGCCATCCAGAGTAAACACAGTGTCAAGACCTCCACCGGTTGGCTCCACTGCCTGTTCGACCAGTGCTCGGAGGTAGTCGTCACCAGCCGACCAGCTGCCACCGATCCCTTTACCCTTTTCTGTTTGTTTTGTCTCATTAGTTGCACCTGTGTCTAATTGTTTCCCTGATGTGCTTCCTTATTTAAGAATAGTAAACCCGCCCTTGGTTTTTGCGGTATTGATTTTGTCCGGACCGTGTACCCTGTGTTGGTCAGTATTTTTTTTGCGCCCTGTGTTGGTCAGTATTTTTTGCGCCCTGTGTTGGTCAGTATTTTTTGCGCCCTGTGTTGGTCAGTATTTTTTGCGCCCTGTGTTGGTCAGTATTTTTGCGCCCTGTGTTGGTCAGTATTTTTGCGCCTGTGTTTTGGGCATTGGATTTTGGTGCCATATTAAAGTGCACTTTTTCCCTGTGGAACTCTCTGCGCCCGATTCTTACCTCACACTGTCACGACTTCTACCGAAGGTAACTCCTCTCCCTGTTCGGGCGGCGTCGGGCACTCGGCGTCGCAGGTTTACTAGCCGCCACCGATCCTTTTTTCATTTTCTGGTTGTTTTGTCTGTACCTTTTCACACCTGGTTTCATTTGCGTTTATTTCTGGGTGTATATAGGGCACCTGTTGCCTGCCCTAGTTCGTGCGGATTAAGTTTGTGTTTATTTGCGCTCGATTATCTGTGTTTATTGTGTTCACTATTTAGGCACGTGTAAGTGTCGGAACTGTGGTTGTTCCTCCGTGTGTTGGCACGAGTTTCTGTATGTATGTATGTATGTATGTATGTATGTATGTATGTATGTATGTATGTATGTATGTATGTATGTATGTATGTATGTATGTATGTATGTATGTATGTATGTATGTATGTATGTATGTATGTATGTATGTATGTATGTATGTATGTATGTATGTATATATGTATGTATGTATGTATGTATGTATGTATGTATGTATGTATGTATGTATGTATGTATGTATGTATGTATGTATGTATGTATGTATGTATGTATGTATGTATGTATGTATGTATGTATGTATGTATGTATGTATGTATGTATGTATGTATGTATGTATGTATGTATGTATGTATGTATGTATGTATGTATGTATGTATGTATGTATGTATGTATGTATGTATGTATGTATGTATGGTTGTATGTATGTATGTATGTATGTATGTATGTAACGCTTCTCAGAAATCCCTGCTCTCCTACAACTCTCACCGAGACGCACCTTATCACACCACCCAGTCCCTCGTGACACACAGCGCTCACTCCATGCAAATATTAGTCCACAAACATTGTTCAGCCAGCCAGTCTGAAAATGCATTGCATATCATGCAAATGCTAGTTTCAGTAATCAAAACTCCCAACTGCATTGCTGTCTATTAGATACAGTGGAGGCTGCTGAGAGAACGGCTCATAATACTGACCAGAACGGAGCAATGGAATGGGCATCAAACACCTGAATCACCTGTTTGAGGGTATGACACCATTCAACTATCTCTGCTCCAGTCATTACCATTAGCCCGTTATCCCCAATGAAGGTGCCACCAACCTCTTGTGAATAGATACAATTAAGATGGGCAGTTTGTTATTTTGCATAAGCAAATTGGGACCCATAGGCAGTTAACACTGAGATATGTTTAATAAAGTGCATACATGATATAAAAAAAAAAATCATTGTATATAAAGCATCATAATGTGTGGTTTGTATTTGACTTGTAAGTCGTTCTGGGATAAGAGCGTCTGCTAAATGTAAATGAATGTTTACATCATAAATGTGTGGTTTGCATCGTTGTCATTTCGTATTTTCCAGTTGGTGAAGTTGCATACGACATGAGTGCAGCTAAATAGTTTTAAAGTAGAAACAATTATTCAACCAATGAGTTAAGCGTCTACCCAGCTAGCTTAAGATAGCTAACATTGACCAAATTAAACGAGCTACATATATCTTATAAAAAATATTATGATTGTAAGATTGCTCTGTTTTATCAATTTTCAGCTGAAAAGTTCAAAGATCAGATACCAAAACTTGTAAACTCGGGATGCAAAATTCTGACTTGAAGGGTCGATCAAAATCCAATAATTCCGACATAAATTAAACTCGTTCTATTTTGGCTGTCCACCACTAGATAATGATGGATATTGTGTGATAATAGACAGTTCTTTCTTCTCAGTTCACTGCAGTGAAAACAACGGACCTCATTAAAAATATTGAGGGGATCTTACCCATCCCTACCAAAGAGCTTCTCACCGGGCTCTGCGAACTCCTGTGTGACATCTTCCAACAAGACCCGACCATTAGGCCTTCAGCTGGTGACATCATGGCAAAACCCTTCATTATCAGTTTCCTGCAAAAAAGGTTTGCTATGCAATATCAACGTTCATTCAATCATTCAATATGTCTGGTAACCATCTACATTTGTATTCATTCATTAATATGTGTTTCTTGTAGAGTGAGAAACTGTGGAGAACCTATGACAACCTTGGACAAGCTGAGAACTCTGGCAGGTGGGCTTGGAGAGATGCCCATGGTGCAATTTACCATAGGCAGTCTGACAGGAGGTGTTGGTTGGGGCATGGAGGAATCACCTCTTTAGTTGGGCCCATGGGTTCCCTTCACTCTGGAAGCGCCCTGATCGTCACTGGGGTGGGTATTGGGTGCTGCTGTAGTGGAGCCAGGCAGCCGGAGTGGCATCCAACATCACCAACATGGTCAATCAGTCCACCGACCGCCTAGTCATTAAAGGAAACACCAACAAGAGTTCCAGGAGAAGATGAACTCTGTGGCACATCTCTACAAGACATCGCTGAGTAGTTTGGAGACACTCATGAAAAGTAGCTCTTCTAAGACAGAAAGTGCCGGTTTAAATGTAGAGGCCGCTGCTAGTGCTGGGGTGAGGGTTGGGAAAGGCGTTGCGGCACCACAGAGCTCTTCCGATATCTCCGGGTAGCCAATATTGGCAAGGTGGCAGCCCAAACTGCCAGGGCAGTGCGTGTGGCAGAGATGGCGACAGGAATATTTTCTGCTTTTTTTGTAGCGGTTGATATCTTCTTCATCGCCATGGATGCCAAAGAGATCCACAACATCCGACATGCGAAGGAAAATGATACCAGTAAGTTAAAAGTGATGGACACAGACTCCTGCACTGAGCTGAAGCCTGGATGTGAAGAACCAAAGGCTGAGGTCAAGTCAGAGACCATGAAGTTCCTCCAGACGATCAGACAGACAGCTGAACGGCTACAGGAGAGCCTGGACGAACTGAGGGATGTCATCTCGTTCATTCCTGAGATAGAGGACTGTTACTTCGACGACTGACCTACTCAGTGATTATATTAGATGCATAAACAAGAACTAATCATATTTTACTATAAATTTGTCTGCAAAGGCAGGCATAGGCAGATTGCCTTTTCTGATTCCCAAAACCTGATTAAATCCTCAAGACACGTTTGTAGAACTGCTACGATAACTATGGCAAAGATCAATATCACAGATGCTCTATTTCTGAAACATTTCATTTTATATCATAACTGTAGGTTATGAATTATTATTCTAATCAGATATAATACTTTAACATTCTTTCAAAACAAGTCAACTTTATTATTTAATTACTGCAGTAATGGAGCTTGTCAACGAGCTCTCAGTGGTAGCTTAGGTCCCGTGTTCTGTAGCTTATTACGAGCTTTGAGGGCGCTATGGTGTTGGAATGAGCTGTAGTCAATGAATAGCATTCTCACGTAGGTAAGTTCCTTTTGTCCAGCTGGGAAAGGGTAGTGTATGACAGAGATTGCATCATCTATGGATCTGTTGGGGCGGTAAGTGAATTGGAGTGGGTCTATGGTTTCTGGGATAATGGTGTTGATGTGAGCCATGACCAGCCCCTTTCAAAGCACTTCATGGCTACAGACGTGAGTTCTACGGGTTGCATCATTTAGGCAGGTTACCTTAGTGTTTGGGCACAGGGACTATGGTGGTCTGCTTAAAACATGTTGTATTACAGACTCGGACAGGAGAGGTTGAACATGTCAGTGAAGACTCTTGCCAGTTGGTCAGTGCATGCTCGCAGCATGTCCTGGTAATCCGTCTGGCCCTGCGGCCTTGTGAATGTTGACCTGTTTATAGATCTGAATCATTTGGCTTATGGAGATGTGGGATCTATAATAATCTTCCTGCACAGATGGTCTTCCCACAAGGTTTCAGTGTTATTTTGTCTGGGGCTTGAAAGATGACTAGTTTGATTCCTGGCCCTGGTAGGCTCGTGTCACTGGTCAACTCTCGGCTGTGGCTTCTTTGTAGTCTGTAATGGTTTGCAAGACCTGCCACATCCGACGAGAGTCAGAGCCGGTGTAGTAGGATTCAATCTTAGTCCTGCATTGAAGGTTTGACTGTTTGATGGTTCGAAGCGGGATTTCTTATCAGCTTCCGGGTTAGAGTCCCGCTCCTTGAAAGCGGCAGCTCTAGCCTTTAGCTCAGTGTGGATGTTGTCTGTAATCCATGGCTTCTGGTTGGGGTATGTACGTACGGTCACTGTGGGGACGACATCATCAATGCACTTATTGATGAAGCCAATGATTGATGTGGTGTACTCCTCAATGCCATCTGAGGAATCCCGGAACATATTCCAGTCTGTGCTAGCAATGCAGTCCTGTCGCTTAGCATCTGCTTCATCTGACCACTTTCTTTTGATCTAGTCACTGGTGCTTCCTGCTATAATTTTTAACTTGTAAGCAGGAATCAGGAGGACAGAATTATGGTCAGATTTGTCAAATGAAGGGTGAGGGAGAGCTTTGCATGCATTTCTGTATATGGAGTAAAGGTGGTCCAGAGTTGTTTTCCCTCTGGTTGCACATTTAACATGATAGAAATCTGGTAAAACGGATTTAAGTTTCACTGCACTAAAGTCCTCATTCACTGTCCCCGCCTTTGGGTGAGCGTGTTCTTGTTTGCTTATGGCGGAATACAGCTCATTCAATGCTGTCTTAGTGCCAGCCGCTGACTGTGGTGGTATGTAAACAGTTACAGAAACATACAGATAAAACTCTCTAGGTAGGTAGTGTGGTCTACAGTTTATCATGAGATACTCTACCTCAGGCGAGCAATAGCTCGAGACTTCCTTAGATATCGTGCACCAGCTATTATTTACAAAAAAGTAGTTTAGCATAGAAGTAGTTTAGCTCACCTGGTAGGCTCGTGTCGATGTCCACCATTTGCTCCTCTACTCAAGAAAGCAAAGGTAACTGAACTGAATGACTATCACTCAATAACACTGACTTTTGTCATCATGAAGTGCTTGAGAAGCTAGTTAAGGATCTTATCACCCCTACCTTACCAGATA
>NW_026279174.1:0-25000 GCF_023373465.1 Oncorhynchus keta | reverse complement strand
CCAAAAGTTCTGGGACACTGTGAAGTCCATGGAGAACAAGAGCACCTCCTCCCAGCTGCCCACTGCACTGAGGCTAGGAAACACGGTCTCCACCGATAAAAACTTCCAATAAGCACTTCTCAACGGCTGGCCATGCCTTCCGCCTGGCTACTCCAACCTCGGCCAACAGCTCCGCCCCCCGTAGTTCCTCACCCAAGCCTCTCCAGGTTCTCCTTTACCCAAATCCAGATAGCAGATGTTCTGAAGAGCTGCAAAACCTGGACCCGTACAAATCAGCTGGGCTTGATAATCTGGACCCCGCTATTTCTGAAACTATCTGCCGCCATTGTCGCAACCCCTATTACCAGCCTGTTCAACCTCTCTTTCATATCGTCTGAGATCCCCAAAAGGATTGGAAAGCTGCCATGCAGTCATCCCCCTCTTCAAGGGGAGACACCCTGGACCCAAACTGCTATAGACCTATATCCATCCTGCCCTGCCTATCTAAGGTCTTTGAAAGCCAAGTCAACAAACAGGTCACTGACCATCTCGAATCCACCGTACCTTCTCCGCTGTGCAATCTGGTTTCCAGGCCGGTCACGGGTGCACCTCAGCCACACTCAAAGGTACTAAATGATATCATAACCGCCATCGATAAAAGACAGTACTGTGCAGCCGTCTTCATCGACCTCGCCAAAGGCTTTCGACTCTGTCAATCACCAAATTCTTATCGGCCAGACTCAGCAGCCTCGGTTTTTGGGATGACTGCCTTGCCTGGTTCACCAATTACTTTGCAGACAGAGTTCAGTGTGTCAAATCGGAGGAGCATGCTGTCCGGTCCTCTGGCAGTCTCTATGGGGGTGCCACAGGGTTCAATTCTCGGGCCGACTCTTTTCTCTGTATATATCAATGATGTTGCTCTTGCTGCGGGCGATTCCCTGATCCACCTCTCACGCAGACGACACCATTCTATATACTTTCGGCCCGTCATTGGACACTGTGCTATCAACCTCCAAACGAGCTTCAATGCCATACAGCACTCCTTCCGTGGCCTCCAACTGCTCTTAAACGCGAGTAAAACCAAATGCATGCTTTTCAACCGATCGCTGCCTGCCCCGCATGCCCGACTAGCATCACCACCCTGGATGGTTCCAGCCTTGAATATGTGGACATCTATAAGTACCTAGGTGTCTGGCTAGACTGCAAACTCTCCTTCCAGACTCACATCAAACATCTCCAATCAAAAATCAAATCCAGAGTCGGCTTTCTATTCCATAGCAAAGCCTCCTTCACTCACGCTGCCAAGCTTACCCTAGTAAAACTGACTATCCTACCGATCCTCGACTTCGGCGATGTCATCTACAAAATGGCTTCCAACACTCTACTCAGCAAACTGGATGCAGTCTATCACAGTGCCATCCGTTTGTCACTAAAGCACCTTATACCACCCACCACTGCGACTTGTATGCTCTAGTCGGCTGGCCCTCACTACATATTCGTCGCCAGACCCACTGGCTCAGGTCATCTACAAGTCCATGCTAGGTAAAGCTCCGCCTTATCTCAGTTCACTGGTCACGATGGCAGCACCCATCCGTAGCACGCGCTCCAGCAGGTGTATCTCACTGATCATCCCTAAAGCCAACACCTCATTTGGCCGCCTTTCGTTCAGTACTCTGCTGCCTGTGACTGGAACGGTGCAAATCGCTGAAGTTGGAGACTTTTATCTACCCTCACCAACTTCAAACATCAGCTATCCGAGCAGCTAACCGTCGCTGCAGCTGTACATAGTCTCATGGTAAATAATGCCCCCTTTTCACCTACCTCATTCCATACTGTTTTTATACTGTTTTTTATTTATTTACTTTTCTGCTCTTTTGCACGCAATATCTCTACCATATTTTGCATTTACATCTGATCATTTATCACCAAGTGTTAATCTGCAAAATTGTATTATTAGCCTACCTCCTCATGCCTTTTGCACAACGGTAATATATAGACTGCCCATTTTTTTCTACTGTGTTATTGACTTGCTAAATTGTTTACTCCATGTGTAACTCTGTGTTGTCTGTTCACACTGCTATGCTTTATCTTGGCCAGGTCGCAGTTGCAAATGAGAACTTGTTCTCAACTAGCCTACCTGGTTAAATAAAGGTGAAATAAAAAATAAAAAAATCTACTGTGTCTATTATATTATGACAGACCATGTAGATCTACTGTCTCTATTGTATTATGACCGACCAGGTAGATCTACTATCTCTATTATATTATGACAGACCTGGTTAGAACACTGTCTCTATTATATTATGACAGACCAGCTTGATCTACTGTCTCTATTATATTATGACAGACCAGCTAGATCTACTGTCTCTATTATATTTTGACATAACAGGTAGATCTACAGTCTCTGTTATATTATGACAGACCAGCTAGATCTACTGTCTCTATATCTCTATTGTACTATGACAGACCATCTAGATCTACTGTCTCTATTATACTATGACAGACCAGGTAGATCTACTGTTTCTATTATATTATGACAGACAAGCTTGATCTACTGTCTCTATTATATTATGACAGACCAGCTAGATCTACTGTCTCTATATCTCTACTGTATATTATGACAGACCAGCTAGATATACTGTCTCTATTATAATATGACAGACCAGCTAGATCTACTGTCTCTATTATATTATGACAGACCAGCTAGATCTACTGTCTCTATTATATTTTGACATAACAGGTAGATCTACTGTCTCTGTTATATTATGACAGACCAGCTAGATCTACTGTCTCTATATCTCTATTGTACTATGACAGACCATCTAGATCTACTGTCTCTATTATACTATGACAGACCAGGTAGATCTACTGTTTCTATTATATTATGACAGACAAGCTAGATCTACTGTCTCTATTATATTATGACAGACCAGCTAGATCTACTGTCTCTATATCTCTATTATATTATGACAGACCAGCTAGATATACTGTCTCTATTATAATATGACAGACCAGCTAGATCTACTGTCTCTATTATATTATGACAGACCAGCTAGATCTACTGTCTCTATTATATTTTGACATAACAGGTAGATCTACTGTCTCTGTTATATTATGACAGACCAGCTAGATCTACTGTCTCTATATCTCTATTGTACTATGACAGACCATCTAGATCTACTGTCTCTATTATACTATGACAGACCAGGTAGATATACTGTCTCTATTATAATATGACAGACCAGCTAGATCTACTGTCACTATTATATTATGACAGACCAGGTAGATATACTGTCTCTATTATATTATGACAGACCAGCTAGATCTACTGTCTCTATTATAATATGACAGACCAGCTAGATCTACTGTCTCTATTATATTGTATGACAGACCAGCTAGATCTACTGTGTCTATTATATTATGACAGACCATGTAGATATACTGTCTCTATTATAATATGACAGACCAGCTAGATCTACTGTCACTATTATATTATGACAGACCAGGTAGATATACTGTCTCTATTATATTATGACAGACCAGCTAGATCTACTGTCTCTATTATATTATGACAGACCAGGTAGATCTACTATCTCTATTATATTATGACAGACCAGGTAGATACACTGTCTCTATTATATTATGACAGACCAGCTTGATCTACTGTCTCTATTATATTATGACAGACCATCTAGATCTACTGTCTCTATATCTCTATTGTACTATGACAGACCATCTAGATCTACTGTCTCTATTATATTATGACAGACCAGGTAGATCTACTGTTTCTATTATAACATGACAGACCAGCTAGATCTACTGTCTCTATTATATTATGACAGACCAGGTAGATCTACTGTCTCTATTGTATTTTAACATACCAGGTATATCTACTGTCTCTATTATATTATGACAGACCAGCTAGATCTAATGTCTCTATGTCTCTATTATACTATGACGGACCAGCTAGATCTACTGTCTCTATTATACTATGACAGACCAGGTAGATCTACTGTCTCTATTATATTATGACAGAACAGCTAGATCTACTGTCTCTATTCTATTATGACAGACCAGGTTAAACTACAATCTCTATTATATTATGACAGACCTGCTAGATCTACTGTCTCTATTATATTATGACAGACCAGCTAGATCTACTGTCTCTATTATATTTTGACATAACAGGTAGATCTACTGTCTCTGTTATATTATGACAGACCAGCTAGATCTACTGTCTCTATATCTCTATTGTACTATGACAGACCATCTAGATCTACTGTCTCTATTATACTATGACAGACCAGGTAGATCTACTGTCTCTATTATATTATGACAGACAGCTTGATCTACTGTCTCTATTATATTATGACAGACCAGCTAGATCTACTGTCTCTATATCTCTATTATATTATGACAGACCAGCTAGATATACTGTCTCTATTATAATATGACAGACCAGCTAGATCTACTGTCTCTATTATATTATGACAGACCAGCTAGATCTACTGTCTCTATTATATTTTGACAGAACAGGTAGATCTACTGTCTCTGTTATATTATGACAGACCAGCTAGATCTACTGTCTCTATATCTCTATTGTACTATGACAGACCATCTAGATCTACTGTCTCTATTATACTATGACAGACCAGGTAGATCTACTGTTTCTATTATATTATGACAGACCAGCTAGATCTACTGTCTCTATTATATTATGACAGACCAGCTAGATCTACTGTCTCTATATATTATATTATGACAGACCAGCTAGATATACTGTCTCTATTATAATATGACAGACCAGCTAGATCTACTGTCTCTATTATATTATGACAGACCAGCTAGATCTACTATCTCTATTATATTTGACATAACAGGTAGATCTACTGTCTCTATTATATTATGACAGACCAGCGATCTACTGTCTCTATATCTCTATTGTACTATGACAGACCATCTAGATCTACTGTCTCTATTATACTATGACAGACCAGGTAGATATACTGTCTCTATTATAATATGACAGACCAGCTAGATCTACTGTCACTATTATATTATGACAGACCAGCTAGATCTACTGTCTCTATTATATTATATGACAGACCAGCTAGATCTACTGTCTCTATTATAATATGACAGACCAGCTAGATCTACTGTCTCTATTATATTATGACAGACCAGCTAGATCTACTGTCTCTATTATATTATGACAGACCATGTAGATATACTGTCTCTATTATAATATGACAGACCAGCTAGATCTACTGTCACTATTATATTATGACAGACCAGGTAGATATACTGTCTCTATTATATTATGACAGACCAGCTAGATCTACTGTCTCTATTGTATTATGACAGACCAGGTAGATCTACTATCTCTATTATATTATGACAGACCTGGTAGATACACTGTCTCTATTATATTATGACAGACCAGCTTGATCTACTGTCTCTATTATATTATGACAGACCATCTAGATCTACTGTCTCTATATCTCTATTGTACTATGACAGACCATCTAGATCTACTGTCTCTATTATAGTATGACAGACCAGGTAGATCTACTGTTTCTATTATAACATGACAGACCAGCTAGATCTACTGTCTCTATTATATTATGACAGACCAGGTAGATCTACTGTCTCTATTGTATTTTAACATACCAGGTATATCTACTGTCTCTATTATATTATGACAGACCAGCTAGATCTAATGTCTCTATGTCTCTATTGTACTATGACGGACCAGCTAGATCTACTGTCTCTATTATACTATGACAGACCAGGTAGATCTACTGTCTCTATTATATTATGACAGAACAGCTAGATCTACTGTCTCTATTCTATTATGACAGACCAGGTTAAACTACAATCTCTATTATATTTTGACAGACCAGCTAGATCTACTGTCTCTATTATATTATGACAGACCAGCTAGATCTACTGTCTCTATTATATTTTGACATACCAGGTAGATCTACTGTCTCTGTTATATTATGACAGACCAGCTAGATCTACTATCTCTGATATATTATGACAGACCTGGTAGATACACTGTCTCTATTATATTATGACAGACCAGCTATATCTACTGTCTCCATTATAAAATGACAGACCAGCTATATCTACTGTCTCTATTGTATTATGACAGACCAGCTAGATCTACTGTCTCTATTATATTATGACAGACCAGCTAGATCTACTGTCTCTATTATATTATGACAGACCAGCTATATCTACTGTGTCTATTATATTATGACAGACCAGCTAGATCTACTGTCTCTATTATATTATGACAGACCAGCTAGATCTACTGTCTCTATTATATTATGACAGACCAGCTAGATCTACTGTCTCTATTATATTATGACAGACCAGCTAGATCTATTGTCTCTATTATAATATGACAGACCTGCTAGATCTATTGTCTCTATTATAATATGACAGACCAGCTAGATCTACTGTCTCTATTATATTATGACAGACCAGCTAGATCTACTGTCTCTATTGTATTATGACAGACCAGCAAGATCTACTCTCTATTATATTATGACAGACCAGCTATATCTACTGTCTCCATTATAAAATGACAGACCAGCTATATCTACTGTCTCTATTGTATTATGACAGACCAGCTAGATCTACTGTCTCTATTATATTATGACAGACCAGCTAGATCTACTGTCTCTATTATATTATGACAGACCAGCTATATCTACTGTGTCTATTATATTATGACAGACCAGCTAGATCTACTGTCTCTATTATATTATGACAGACCAGCTAGATCTACTGTCTCTATTATATTATGACAGACCAGCTAGATCTACTGTCTCTATTATATTATGACAGACCAGCTAGATCTATTGTCTCTATTATAATATGACAGACCTGCTAGATCTATTGTCTCTATTATAATATGACAGACCAGCTAGATCTACTGTCTCTATTATATTATGACAGACCCAGCTAGATCTACTGTCTCTATTGTATTATGACAGACCAGCAAGATCTACTCTCTCTATTATATTATGACAGACCAGCTAGATCTACTGTGTCTATTATATTATGACAGACCAGCTAGATCTACTGTCAATTTATTATATGATGACAGACCAGCTAGATCTATTGTCTCTGCTATAATATGACATTATGACAGACCAGCTAGATCTACTGTCTCTATTGTATTATGACAGACCAGCTAGATCTACTATCTCTATTATATTTTGACAGACCAGGTAGATCTACTGTCCCTATTATACTATGATAGACCAGCTAGATCTACTGTCTCTATTATATGACAGACCATCTAGATCTACTGTCTCTATTATATTTTGACAGACCAGGTAGATCTACTGTCTCTATTATATTATGACAGACCAGCTAGATCTACTGTCTCTATTGTATTATGACAGACCAGCTAGATCTACTGTCTCTATTATGTTATGACAGACCAGCTAGATCTTCTGTCTATTATATTATGACAGACCAGCTAGATCTACTGTCTCTATTATATTATGACAGACCAGCTAGATCTATTGTCTCTATTATAATATGACATTATGACAGACCAGCTAGATCTGTCTCTATTGTATTATGACAGACCAGCTAGATCTACTATCTCTATTATATTTTGACAGACCAGGTAGATCTACTGTCTCTATTATATTATGACAGACCAGCTAGATCTACTGTCTCTATTATATTTTCACATACCAGGTAGATCTACTGTCTCTGTTATATTATGACAGACCAGCTAGATCTACTATCTCTGTTATATTATGACAGACCTGGCAGATACACTGTCTCTATTATATTATGACAGACCAGCTAGATCTACTGTCTCTATTCTATTATGACAGACCAGGTTAAACTACAATCTCTATTATATTATGACAGACCAGCTAGATCTGCAGTCTCTTATTATATTATGACAGACCAGCTAGATCTGCAAATATATCTCTATTATATTATGACAGACCAGCTAGATATACTGTCTATTATAATATGACAGACCAATAGATCTACTGTCTCTATTATATTATGACAGACCAGCTAGATCTACTGTCTCTATTATATTTTGACATAACAGGTAGATCTACTGTCTCTGTTATATTATGACAGACCAGCTAGATCTACTGTCTCTATATCTCTATTGTACTATGACAGACCATCTGAATCTACTGTCTCTATTATGCTATGACAGACCAGGTAGATATACTGTCTCTATTATAATATGACAGACCAGCTAGATCTACTGTCACTATTATATTATGACAGACCAGGTAGATATACTGTCTCTATTATATTATGACAGACCAACAGATCTACTGTCTCTATTATAATATGACAGACCAGCTAGATCTGCTGTCTCTATTATATTATGACAGACCAGCTAGATCTACTGTGTCTGTTATATTATGACAGACCATTAGATACTGTCTCTGTTATAATGACAGGCCAGCTGATCTACCTTCACTGTATATTATGAAACAGACCAGGTAGATATACTGTCTCTATTATATTATGACAGACCAGCTAGATCTACTGTCTCTGTGTATTATGACAGAGCCAGGTAGATCTACTATCTCTATTATATTATGACAGACCAGCTAGATCTACTGTCTCTATTATATTATGACAGACCAGCTAGATCTACTGTCTCTATCATATTATGACAGACCAGCTAGATATACTGTCTCTATTATATTATGACAGACCAGCTAGATCTACTGTCTCTATTATAATATGACAGACCAGGTAGATCTACTGTCTCCATTATAATATGACAGACCAGCTCGATCTACTGTCTCTATTATATTATGACAGACCAGCTAGATCTACTGTCTCTATTATATTATGACAGACCAGCTAGATCTACTGTCTCTATTATATTATGACTGACCAGCTAGATCTACTATGTCTCTATTATATTATGACAGACCAGCTAGATCTACTGTCTCTATTATATTATGACAGACCAGCTAGATCTACTGTCTCTATTATAATTATGACAGACCAGCTAGATCTACTGTCTCTATTATATTATGACAGACCAGCTAGATCTACTGTCTCTATTATATTTTGACAGACCAGCTAGATCTACTGTCTCTATTATACTATGACAGACCAGCTAGATCTACTGTCTCTATTATATTATGACAGACCAGCTAGATCTACTGTCTCTATTATATTATGACAGACCAGGTAGATCTACTGTCTCTATTATATTATGACAGACCAGGTAGATCTACTGTCTCTATTATATTATGACAGACCAGCTAGATCTACTGTCTCTATTATATTATGACAGACCAGCTAGATCTACTGTCTCTATTGTATTATGACAGACCAGCTAGATCTACTGTCTCTATTATATTATGACAGACCAGCTAGATCTACTGTCTCTATTATATTATGACAGACCATCTAGATCTACTGTCTCTATATCTCTATTGTACTATGACAGACCATCTAGATCTACTGTCTCTATTATAGTATGACAGACCAGGTAGATCTACTGTCTCTATTATAACATGACAGACCAGCTAGATCTACTGTCTCTATTATATTATGACAGACCAGGTAGATCTACTGTCTCTATTGTATTTTAACCTTACCAGGTATATCTACTGTCTCTGTATATTATGACAGACCAGCTAGATCTAATGTCTCTATGTCTCTATTGTACTATGACGGACCAGCTAGATCTACTGTCTCTATTATACTATGACAGACCAGGTAGATCTACTGTCTCTATTATATTATGACAGAACAGCTAGATCTAATGTCTCTATTCTATTATGACAGACCAGGTTAAACTTCCACAATCTCTATTATATTTTTGACATATAGACCAGCTAGTGGATCTGCTGTCTCTATTATATTTACACAGACCAGCTAGATCTACTGTCTCTATTATATTTTGACATACCAGGTAGATCTACTGTCTCTAAGTTATATTATATGACAGACCAGCTAGATCTACTATCTCTGATATATTATGACAGACCTGGTAGATACACTGTCTCTATTATATTATGACAGACCAGCTATATCTACTGTCTCCATTATAAAATGACAGACCAGCTATATCTACTGTCTCTATTGTATTATGATAGACCAGCTAGATCTACTGTCTCTATTATATTATGACAGACCAACTAGATCTACTGTCTCTATTATATTATGACAGACCAGCTATATCTACTGTGTCTATTATATTATGACAGACCAGCTAGATCTACTGTCTCTATTATATTATGACAGACCAGCTAGATCTACTGTCTCTATTATATTATGACAGACCAGCTAGATCTACTGTCTCTATTATATTATGACAGACCAGCTAGATCTATTGTCTCTATTATAATATGACAGACCTGCTAGATATATTGTCTCTATTATAAATATGACAGACCAGCTAGATCTACTGTCTCTATTATATTATGACAGACCAGCTAGATCTACTGTCTCTATTGTATTATGACAGACCAGCAAGATCTACTCTCTCTATTATATTATGACAGACCAGCTATATCTACTGTCTCCATTATAAAATGACAGACCAGCTATATCTACTGTCTCTATTGTATTATGACAGACCAGCTAGATCTACTGTCTCTATTATATTATGACAGACCAGCTAGATCTACTGTCTCTATTATATTATGACAGACCAGCTATATCTACTGTGTCTATTATATTATGACAGACCAGCTAGATCTACTGTCTCTATTATATTATGACAGACCAGCTAGATCTACTGTCTCTATTATATTATGACAGACCAGCTAGATCTACTGTCTCTATTATATTATGACAGACCAGCTAGATCTATTGTCTCTATTATAATATGACAGACCTGCTAGATCTATTGTCTCTATTATAATATGACAGACCAGCTAGATCTACTGTCTCTATTATATTATGACAGACCAGCTGATCTACTGTCTCTATTGTATTATGACAGACCAGCAAGATCTACTTCTCTATTATAGTATGACAGACCAGCTAGATCTACTGTGTCTATATATTATGACAGACCAGCTAGATCTACTGTCAATTATTATATGATGACAGACCAGCTAGATCTATTGTCTCTATTATAATATGACATTATGACAGACCAGCTAGATCTACTGTCTCTATTGTATTATGACAGACCAGCTAGATCTACTATCTCTATTATATTTTGACAGACCAGGTAGATCTACTGTCCCTATTATACTATGATAGACCAGCTAGATCTACTGTCTCTATTATATTATGACAGACCATCTAGATCTACTGTCTCTATTATATTTTTGACAGACCAGGTAGATCTACTGTCTCTATTATATTATGACAGACCAGCTAGATCTACTGTCTCTATTGTATTATGACAGACCAGCTAGATCTACTGTCTCTATTATATTATGACAGACCAGCTAGATCTTCTGTCTATTATATTATGACAGACCAGCTAGATCTACTGTCTCTATTATATTATGACAGACCAGCTAGATCTATTGTCTCTATTATAATATGACATTATGACAGACCAGCTAGATCTACTGTCTCTATTGTATTATGACAGACCAGCTAGATCTACTATCTCTATTATATTTTGACAGACCAGGTAGATCTACTGTCTCTATTATATTATTGACCAGCTAGATCTACTGATTATATTTTCACATACCAGCTAGTCTCTATATTATGACAGACCAGCTAGATCTCTATTATATTATGACAGACCTGGCAGATACACTGTCTCTATTATATTATGACAGACCAGCTAGATCTACTGTCTCTATTCTATTATGACAGACCAGGTTAAACTACAATCTCTATTATATTATGACAGACCAGCTAGATCTACTGTCTCTATTATATTATGACAGACCAGCTAGATCTACCGTCTCTGTTATATTATGACAGACCAGCTAGATCTACTGTCTCTGTTATATTATGACAGACCTGGTAGATACACTGTCTCTATTATACTATGACAGACCATCTAGATCTACTGTCTCTATTATACTATGACAGACCAGGCAGATCTACTTACTCTATTATATTATGACAGACCAGCTAGATCTACTATTTCTATTATACTATGACAGACCAGGTAGATCTACTGTCTCTATTGTATTATGACAGACCAGCTAGATCTACTGTTTCTATTATACTATGATAGACCAGGTAGATCTACTGTCTCTATTATATTATGACAGACCAGCTAGATCTACTGTGTCTATTGTATTATGACAGACCAGATAGATATACTGTTTCTGTTATATTATGACAGACCTGGTAGATACACTGTCTCTATTATACTATGACAGACCATCTAGATCTACTGTCTCTATTATACTATGACAGACCAGGCAGATCTACTTACTCTATTATATTATGACAGACCAGCTAGATCTACTATTTCTATTATACTATGACAGATCAGGTAGATCTACTGTCTCTATTGTATTATGACAGACCAGCTAGATCTACTGTTTCTATTATACTATGACAGACCAGGTAGATCTACTGTCTCTATTATATTATGACAGACCAGCTAGATCTACTGTGTCTATTGTATTATGACAGACCAGCTAGATCTACTGTTTCTATTATACTATGACAGACCAGGTAGATCTACTGTCTCTATTATATTATGACAGACCAGCTAGATCTACTGTTTCTATTATACTATGACAGACCAGGTAGATCTTCTGCCTCTATTATAATATGACAGACCAGCTAGATCTACTGTCTCTATTATATTATGACAGACCAGGTAGATATACTGTCTCTATTATATTATGACAGACCAGCTAGATCTACTGTCTCTATTATAATATGACAGACCAGCTAGATCTACTGTCTCTATTATATTATGACAGACCAGCTAGATCTACTGTGTCTATTATATTATGACAGACCAGCTAGATCTACTGTCTCTATTATATTATGACAGACCAGCTAGATCTACTGTCTCTATTATATTATGACAGACCAGCTAGATCTATTGTCTCTATTATAATATGACAGACCTGCTAGATCTATTGTCTCTATTATAATATGACAGACCAGCTAGATCTACTGTCTCTATTATATTATGACAGACCAGCTAGATCTACTGTCTCTATTATATTATGACAGACCAGCTAGATCTACTGTCTCTATTGTATTATGACAGACCAGCAAGATCTACTCTCTCTATTATATTATGACAGACCAGCTATATCTACTGTCTCCATTATAAAATGACAGACCAGCTATATCTACTGTCTCTATTGTATTATGACAGACCAGCTAGATCTACTGTCTCTATTATATTATGACAGACCAGCTGATCTACTGTCTCTATTATATTATGACAGACCAGCTATATCTACTGTGTCTATTATATTATGACAGACCAGCTAGATCTACTGTCTCTATTATATTATGACAGACCAGCTAGATCTACTGTCTCTATTATATTATGACAGACCAGCTAGATCTACTGTCTCTATTATATTATGACAGACCAGCTAGATCTATTGTCTCTATTATAATATGACAGACCTGCTAGATCTATTGTCTCTATTATAATATGACAGACCAGCTAGATCTACTGTCTCTATTATATTATGACAGACCAGCTAGATCTACTGTCTCTATTGTATTATGACAGACCAGCAAGATCTACTCTCTCTATTATATTATGACAGACCAGCTAGATCTACTGTGTCTATTATATTATGACAGACCAGCTAGATCTACTGTCAATTATTATATGATGACAGACCAGCTAGATCTATTGTCTCTATTATAATATGACATTATGACAGACCAGCTAGATCTACTGTCTCTATTGTATTATGACAGACCAGCTAGATCTACTATCTCTATTATATTTTGACAGACCAGGTAGATCTACTGTCCCTATTATATTATGATAGACCAGCTAGATCTACTGTCTCTATTATATTATGACAGACCATCTAGATCTACTGTCTCTATTATATTTTGACAGACCAGGTAGATCTACTGTCTCTATTATATTATGACAGACCAGCTAGATCTACTGTCTCTATTGTATTATGACAGACCAGCTAGATCTACTGTCTCTATTATATTATGACAGACCAGCTAGATCTACTGTGTCTATTGTATTATGACAGACCAGCTAGATCTACTGTTTCTATTATACTATGACAGACCAGGTAGATCTTCTGCCTCTATTATAATATGACAGACCAGCTAGATCTACTGTCTCTATTGTATTATGATAGACCAGGTAGATCTACTATCTCTATTATATTATGACTGACCAGCTAGATCTACTGTCTCTATTATATTATGACAGACCAGCTAGATCTACTGTCTCTATTATAATATGACAGACCTGCTAGATCTATTGTCTCTATTATAATATGACAGACCAGCTAGATCTACTGTCTCTATTATATTATGACAGACCAGCTAAATCTACTGTCTCTATTGTATTATGACAGACCAGCAAGATCTACTCTCTCTATTATATTATGACAGACCAGCTAGATCTACTGTGTCTATTATATTATGACAGACCAGCTAGATCTACTGTCAATTATTATATGATGACAGACCAGCTAGATCTATTGTCTCTATTATAATATGACATTATGACAGACCAGCTAGATCTACTGTCTCTATTGTATTATGACAGACCAGCTAGATCTACTATCTCTATTATATTTTGACAGACCAGGTAGATCTACTGTCCCTATTATACTATGATAGACCAGCTAGATCTACTGTCTCTATTATATTATGACAGACCATCTAGATCTACTGTCTCTATTATATTTTGACAGACCAGGTAGATCTACTGTCTCTATTATATTATGACAGACCAGCTAGATCTACTGTCTCTATTGTATTATGACAGACCAGCTAGATCTACTGTCTCTATTATATTATGACAGACCAGCTAGATCTTCTGTCTATTATATTATGACAGACCAGCTAGATCTACTGTCTCTATTATATTATGACAGACCAGCTAGATCTATTGTCTCTATTATAATATGACATTATGACAGACCAGCTAGATCTACTGTCTCTATTGTATTATGACAGACCAGCTAGATCTACTATCTCTATTATATTTTGACAGACCAGGTAGATCTACTGTCTCTATTATATTATGACAGACCAGCTAGATCTACTGTCTCTATTATATTTTCACATACCAGGTAGATCTACTGTCTCTGTTATATTATGACAGACCAGCTAGATCTACTATCTCTGTTATATTATGACAGACCTGGCAGATACACTGTCTCTATTATATTATGACAGACCAGCTAGATCTACTGTCTCTATTCTATTATGACAGACCAGGTTAAACTACAATCTCTATTATATTATGACAGACCAGCTAGATCTACTGTCTCTATTATATTATGACAGACCAGCTAGATCTACTGTCTCTGTTATATTATGACAGACCAGCTAGATCTACTGTCTCTGTTATATTATGACAGACCTGGTAGATACACTGTCTCTATTATACTATGACAGACCATCTAGATCTACTGTCTCTATTATACTATGACAGACCAGGCAGATCTACTTACTCTATTATATTATGACAGACCAGCTAGATCTACTATTTCTATTATACTATGACAGACCAGGTAGATATACTGTCTCTATTATAATATGACAGACAAGCCTGATCTAATGTTTCTATTATACTATGACAGACCAGGTAGATCTACTGTCTCTATTATATTATGACAGACCAGCTAGATCTACTGTGTCTATTGTATTATGACAGACCAGATAGATATACTGTTTCTGTTATATTATGACAGACCTGGTAGATACACTGTCTCTATTATACTATGACAGACCATCTAGATCTACTGTCTCTATTATACTATGACAGACCAGGCAGATCTACTTACTCTATTATATTATGACAGACCAGCTAGATCTACTATTTCTATTATACTATGACAGATCAGGTAGATCTACTGTCTCTATTGTATTATGACAGACCAGCTAGATCTACTGTTTCTATTATACTATGACAGACCAGGTAGATCTACTGTCTCTATTATATTATGACAGACCAGCTAGATCTACTGTGTCTATTGTATTATGACAGACCAGCTAGATCTACTGTTTCTATTATACTATGACAGACCAGGTAGATCTACTGTCTCTATATTATGACAGACCAGCTAGATCTACTGTTTCTATTATACTATGACAGACCAGGTAGATCTTCTGCCTCTATTATAATATGACAGACCAGCTAGATCTACTGTCTCTATTATATTATGACAGACCAGGTAGATATACTGTCTCTATTATATTATGACAGACCAGCTAGATCTACTGTCTCTATTATAATATGACAGACCAGCTAGATCTACTGTCTCTATTATATTATGACAGACCAGCTAGATCTACTGTGTCTATTATATTATGACAGACCATGTAGATCTACTGTCTCTATTGTATTATGACAGACCAGGTAGATCTACTATCTCTATTATATTATGACAGACCTGGTAGATACACTGTCTCTATTATATTATGACAGACCAGCTTGATCTACTGTCTCTATTATATTATGACAGACCAGCTAGATCTACTGTCTCTAGATCTCTATTGTACTATGACAGACCATCTAGATCTACTGTCTCTATTATATTATGACAGACCAGGTAGATCTACTGTCTCTATTGTATTTTGACATACCAGGTATATCTACTGTCTCTATTATATTATGACAGACCAGCTTGATCTACTGTCTCTATTATATTATGACAGACCAGCTAGATCTACTGTCTCTATGTCTCTATTGTACTATGACGGACCAGCTAGATCTACTGTCTCTATTATACTATGACAGACCAGGTAGATCTACTGTCTCTATTATATTATGACAGACCAGCTAGATCTACTGTCTCTATTCTATTATGACAGACCAGGTTAAACTACAATCTCTATTATATTTTGACAGACCAGCTAGATCTACTGTCTCTATTATATTATGACAGACCAGCTAGATCTACTGTCTCTATTATATTTTGACATACCAGGTAGATCTACTGTCTCTGTTATATTATGACAGACCAGCTAGATCTACTATCTCTGATATATTATGACAGACCTGGTAGATACACTGTCTCTATTATATTATGACAGACCAGCTAGATCTACTGTCTCCATTATACAATGACAGACCAGCTATATCTACTGTCTCTATTGTATTATGACAGACCAGCTAGATCTACTGTCTCTATTATATTATGACAGACCAGCTAGATCTACTGTCTCTATTATATTATGACAGATCAGGTAGATATACTGTCTCTATTATATTATGACAGACCAGCTATATCTACTGTCTCCATTATAAAATGACAGACCAGCTATATCTACTGTCTCTATTGTATTATGACAGACCAGCTAGATCTACTGTCTCTATTATATTATGACAGACCAGCTAGATCTACTGTCTCTATTATATTATGACAGACCAGGTAGATATACTGTCTCTATTATATTATGACAGACCAGCTATATCTACTGTGTCTATTATATTATGACAGACCAGCTAGATCTACTGTCTATTATATTATGACAGACCAGCTAGATCTATTGTCTCTATTATAATATGACAGACCTGCAAGATCTATTGTGTCTATTATAATATGACAGACCAGCTAGATCTACTGTCTCTATTATATTATGACAGACCAGCTAGATCTACTGTCTCTATTGTATTATGACAGACCAGCAAGATCTACTCTCTCTATTATATTATGACAGACCAGCTAGATCTACTGTCTCTATTATATTATGACAGACCAGCTAGATCTACTGTCTCTATTATATGATGACAGACCAGCTAGATCTATTGTCTCTATTATAATATGACATTATGACAGACCAGCTAGATCTACTGTCTCTATTGTATTATGACAGACCAGCTAGATCTACTATCTCTA
The DNA here is from genome assembly GCF_023373465.1 of Oncorhynchus keta. Taxonomy (NCBI): domain Eukaryota; kingdom Metazoa; phylum Chordata; class Actinopteri; order Salmoniformes; family Salmonidae; genus Oncorhynchus; species Oncorhynchus keta. The sequence continues at coordinate 7,034 of NW_026279174.1, read as the reverse complement.
TTATATTTTGACAGACCAGGTAGATCTACTGTCTCTATTATATTATGACAGACCAGCTAGATCTACTGTCTCTATTATATTTTGACAGACCAGGTAGATCTACTGTCCCTATTATACTATGATAGACCAGCTAGATCTACTGTCTCTATTATATTATGACAGACCAGCTAGATCTACTGTCTCTATTATATTATGACAGACCAGCTAGATCTACTGTCTCTATTATAAAATGACAGACCAGGTAGATATACTGTCTCTATTATATTATGACAGACCATCTAGATCTACTGTCTCTATTATATTTTGACAGACCAGGTAGATCTACTGTCTATATTATATTATGACAGACCAGCTAGATCTACTGTCTCTATTGTATTATGACAGACCAGCTAGATCTACTGTCTCTATTATATTATGACAGACCAGCTAGATCTTCTGTCTATTATATTATGACAGACCAGCTAGATCTACTGTCTCTATTATATTATGACAGACCAGCTAGATCTATTGTCTCTATTATAATATGACATTATGACAGACCAGCTAGATCTACTGTCTCTATTGTATTATGACAGACCAGCTAGATATACTATCTCTATTATATTTTGACATACCAGGTAGATCTACTGTCTCTGTTATATTATGACAGACCAGCTAGATCTACTATCTCTGTTATATTATGACAGACCTGGCAGATACACTGTCTCTATTATATTATGACAGACCAGCTAGATCTACTGTCTCTATTCTATTATGACAGACCAGGTTAAACTACAATCTCTATTATATTATGACAGACCAGCTAGATCTACTGTCTCTATTATAATATGACAGACCAGCTAGATCTACTGTCTCTATTATATTATGACAGACCAGCTAGATCTACTATCTCTATTATATTTTGACATACCAGGTAGATCTACTGTCTCTGTTATATTATGACAGACCAGCTAGATCTACTGTCTCTGTTATATTATGACAGACCTGGTAGATACACTGTCTCTATTATACTATGACAGACCATCTAGATCTACTGTCTCTATTATACTATGACAGACCAGGCAGATCTACTTACTCTATTATATTATGACAGACCAGCTAGATCTACTATTTCTATTATACTATGACAGACCAGGTAGATCTACTGTCTCTATTGTATTATGACAGACCAGCTAGATCTACTGTTTCTATTATACTATGACAGACCAGGTAGATCTACTGTCTCTATTATATTATGACAGACCAGCTAGATCTACTGTGTCTATTGTATTATGACAGACCAGATAGATCTACTGTTTCTATTATACTATGACAGACCAGGTAGATCTTCTGCCTCTATTATAATATGACAGACCAGCTAGATCTACTGTCTCTATTGTATTATGACAGACCAGGTAGATCTACTATCTCTATTATATTTTGACAGACCAGGTAGATCTACTGTCCCTATTATACTATGATAGACCAGCTAGATCTACTGTCTCTATTATATTATGACAGACCAGCTAGATCTACTGTCTCTATTATATTATGACAGACCAGCTAGATCTACTGTCTCTATTATAAAATGACAGACCAGGTAGATATACTGTCTCTATTATATTATGACAGACCATCTAGATCTACTGTCTCTATTATATTTTGACAGACCAGGTAGATCTACTGTCTATATTATATTATGACAGACCAGCTAGATCTATTGTCTCTATTGTATTATGACAGACCAGCTAGATCTACTTTCTCTATTATATTATGACAGACCAGCTAGATCTACTATCTCTATTATATGATGACAGACCAGCTAGATCTATTGTCTCTATTATAATATGACATTATGACAGACCAGCTAGATCTACTGTCTCTATTGTATTATGACAGACCAGCTAGATCTACTATCTCTATTATATTTTGACAGACCAGGTAGATCTACTGTCTCTATTATATTATGACAGACCAGCTAGATCTACTGTCTCTATTATATTTTGACAGACCAGGTAGATCTACTGTCCCTATTATACTATGATAGACCAGCTAGATCTACTGTCTCTATTATATTATGACAGACCAGCTAGATCTACTGTCTCTATTATATTATGACAGACCAGCTAGATCTACTGTCTCTATTATAAAATGACAGACCAGGTAGATATACTGTCTCTATTATATTATGACAGACCATCTAGATCTACTGTCTCTATTATATTTTGACAGACCAGGTAGATCTACTGTCTCTATTATATTATGACAGACCAGCTAGATCTACTGTCTCTATTGTATTATGACAGACCAGCTAGATCTACTGTCTCTATTATATTATGACAGACCAGCTAGATCTTCTGTCTATTATATTATGACAGACCAGCTAGATCTACTGTCTCTATTATATTATGACAGACCAGCTATATCTATTGTCTCTATTATAATATGACATTATGACAGACCAGCTAGATCTACTGTCTCTATTGTATTATGACAGACCAGCTAGATCTACTATCTCTATTATATTTTGACATACCAGGTAGATCTACTGTCTCTGTTATATTATGACAGACCAGCTAGATCTACTATCTCTGTTATATTATGACAGACCTGGCAGATACACTGTCTCTATTATATTATGACAGACCAGCTAGATCTACTGTCTATTCTATTATGACAGACCAGGTTAAACTACAATCTCTATTATATTATGACAGACCAGCTAGATCTACTGTCTCTATTATAATATGACAGACCAGCTAGATCTACTGTCTCTATTATATTATGACAGACCAGCTAGATCTACTATCTCTATTATATTTTGACATACCAGGTAGATCTACTGTCTCTGTTATATTATGACAGACCAGCTAGATCTACTGTCTCTGTTATATTATGACAGACCTGGTAGATACACTGTCTCTATTATACTATGACAGACCATCTAGATCTACTGTCTCTATTATACTATGACAGACCAGGCAGATCTACTTACTCTATTATATTATGACAGACCAGCTAGATCTACTATTTCTATTATACTATGACAGACCAGGTAGATCTACTGTCTCTATTGTATTATGACAGACCAGCTAGATCTACTGTTTCTATTATACTATGACAGACCAGGTAGATCTACTGTCTCTATTATATTATGACAGACCAGCTAGATCTACTGTGTCTATTGTATTATGACAGACCAGATAGATCTACTGTTTCTATTATACTATGACAGACCAGGTAGATCTTCTGCCTCTATTATAATATGACAGACCAGCTAGATCTACTGTCTCTATTGTATTATGACAGACCAGGTAGATCTACTATCTCTATTATATTTTGACAGACCAGGTAGATCTACTGTCCCTATTATATTATGATAGACCAGCTAGATCTACTGTCTCTATTATATTATGACAGACCAGCTAGATCTACTGTCTCTATTATATTATGACAGACCAGCTAGATCTACTGTCTCTATTATAAAATGACAGACCAGGTAGATATACTGTCTCTATTATATTATGACAGACCATCTAGATCTACTGTCTCTATTATATTTTGACAGACCAGGTAGATCTACTGTCTATATTATATTATGACAGACCAGCTAGATCTATTGTCTCTATTGTATTATGACAGACCAGCTAGATCTACTGTCTCTATTATATTATGACAGACCAGCTAGATCTACTATCTCTATTATATTTTGACATACCAGGTAGATCTACTGTCTCTGTTATATTATGACAGACCAGCTAGATCTACTATCTCTGTTATATTATGACAGACCTGGCAGATACACTGTCTCTATTATATTATGACAGACCAGCTAGATCTACTGTCTCTATTCTATTATGACAGACCAGGTTAAACTACAATCTCTATTATATTATGACAGACCAGCTAGATCTACTGTCTCTATTATAATATGACAGACCAGCTAGATCTACTGTCTCTATTATATTATGACAGACCAGCTAGATCTACTATCTCTATTATATTTTGACATACCAGGTAGATCTACTGTCTCTGTTATATTATGACAGACCAGCTAGATCTACTGTCTCTGTTATATTATGACAGACCTGGTAGATACACTGTCTCTATTATACTATGACAGACCATCTAGATCTACTGTCTCTATTATACTATGACAGACCAGGCAGATCTACTTACTCTATTATATTATGACAGACCAGCTAGATCTACTATTTCTATTATACTATGACAGACCAGGTAGATCTACTGTCTCTATTGTATTATGACAGACCAGCTAGATCTACTGTTTCTATTATACTATGACAGACCAGGTAGATCTACTGTCTCTATTATATTATGACAGACCAGCTAGATCTACTGTCTCTATTATATTATGACAGACCAGCTAGATCTATTGTCTCTATTATAATATGACATTATGACAGACCAGCTAGATCTACTGTCTCTATTATATTATGACAGACCAGCTAGATCTACTGTCTCTATTATAAAATGACAGACCAGGTAGATATACTGTCTCTATTATATTATGACAGACCATCTAGATCTACTGTCTCTATTATATTTTGACAGACCAGGTAGATCTACTGTCTCTATTATATTATGACAGACCAGCTAGATCTACTGTCTCTATTATATTTTGACATACCAGGTAGATCTACTGTCTCTGTTACATTATGACAGACCAGCTAGATCTACTATCTCTGTTATATTATGACAGACCTGGTAGATACACTGTCTCTATTACATTATGACAGACCAGCTAGATCTACTGTCTCTATTCTATTATGACAGACCAGGTTAAATTACAATCTCTATTATATTATGACAGACCAGCTAGATCTACTGTCTCTATTATAATATGACAGACCAGCTAGATCTAATGTCTCTATTATATTATGACAGACCAGCTAGATCTACTGTCTCTATTATATTTTGACATACCAGGTAGATCTACTGTCTCTGTTATATTATGACAGACCAGCTAGATCTACTGTCTCTGTTATATTATGACAGACCTGGTAGATACACTGTCTCTATTATACTATGACAGACCATCTAGATCTACTGTCTCTATTATACTATGACAGACCAGGCAGATCTACTTACTCTATTATATTATGACAGACCAGCTAGATCTACTATTTCTATTATACTATGACAGACCAGGTAGATCTACTGTCTCTATTGTATTATGACAGACCAGCTAGATCTACTGTTTCTATTATACTATGACAGACCAGGTAGATCTTCTGCCTCTATTATAATATGACAGACCAGCTAGATCTACTGTCTCTATTGTATTATGACAGACCAGGTAGATCTACTATCTCTATTATATTATGACTGACCAGCTAGATCTACTGTCTCTATTATAATATGACAGACCAGCTAGATCTACTGTCTCTATTGTATTATGACAGACCAGCTAGATCTACTGTCTCTATGATATTATGAGAGACCAGGTAGATATACCGACTCCATTATAAAATGACAGACCAGCTAGATCTACTGTCTCTATTATAATATGACAGACCAGCTAGATCGACTGTCTCTATTATATTATGACAGACCAGCTAGATCTATTGTCTCTATTATAATATGACATTATGACAGACCAGTTAGATCTACTGTCTCTATTATATTTTGACAGACCAGGTAGATCTACTGTCTCTATTATATTATGACAGACCAGCTAGATCTACTGTCTCTATTATATTATGACAGACCAGCTAGATCTACTGTCTCTATTATAATATGACAGACCAGCTAGATCGACTGTCTCTATTATATTATGACAGACCAGCTAGATCTATTGTCTCTATTATAATATGACATTATGACAGACCAGGTAGATCTACTGTCTCTATTATATTATGACAGACCAGCTAAATCTACTGTCTCTATGTCTCTATTATAAAATGACAGACCAGGTAGATATACTGTCTCTATTATATTATGACTGACCAGCTAAATCTACTGTCTCTATTGTATTATGACAGACCAGCTAGATCTACTGTGTATATTATATTATGACAGACCAGGTAGATATACTGTCTCCATTATAAAATGACAGACCAGCTATATCTACTGTCTCTATTGTATTATGACTGACCAGCTAGATCTACTGTCTCTATTATATTATGACAGACTAGCTAGATCTACTGTCTCTATTATATTATGACAGACCAGGTAGATATACTGTCTCTATTATATTATGACAGACCAGCTAGATCTACTGTCTCTATTATAATATGACAGACCTGCTAGATCTATTGTCTCTATTATAATATGACAGACCAGCTAGATCTACTGTCTCTATTATATTATGACAGACCAGCTAAATCTACTGTCTCTATTGTATTATGACAGACCAGCAAGATCTACTCTCTCTGTTATATTATGACAGACCAGCTAGATCTACTGTGTCTATTATATTATGACAGACCAGCTAGATCTACTGTCTCTATTATATTATGACAGACCAGCTAGATCTATTGTCTCTATTATAATATGACATTATGACAGACCAGCTAGATCTACTGTCTCTATTGTATTATGACAGACCAGCTAGATCTACTATCTCTATTATATTTTGACAGACCAGGTAGATCTACTGTCCCTATTATACTATGACAGACCAGCTAGATCTACTGTCTCTATTATATTATGACAGACCAGCTAGATCTACTGTCTCTATTATATTATGACAGACCAGCTAGATCTACTGTCTCTATTATAAAATGACAGACCAGGTAGATATACTGTCTCTATTATATTATGACAGACCAGCAAGATCTACTGTCTCTATTATATTTTGACAGACCAGGTAGATCTACTGTCTCTATTATATTATGACAGACCAGCTAGATCTACTGTCTCTATTGTATTATGACAGACCAGCTAGATCTACTGTCTCTATTATATTATGACAGACCAGCTAGATCTACTGTGTCTATTGTATTATGACAGACCAGCTAGATCTACTGTCTATTATATTATGACAGACCAGCTAGATCTATTGTCTCTATTATAATATGACAGACAAGCTA
>NW_026279173.1:117500-130806 GCF_023373465.1 Oncorhynchus keta | reverse complement strand
AGAGGATCAGGGAGAGGAGAGGAGTTCTTGTTTTATCCTCCATTTCACCAGAGAATATTGGCAAAGAGGAGAAATGAAAAAACACGCTCTCCTCTTCTCTCCTCCTCTCCCCTCCTCTCGTCCTCTCATTTCCCCTCCCCCTACTCTCCCGTCCCCCCTCCTCTCCTCTCCTCTCCCCTCCTACTCTCCCGTTCCCCCTCCTCTCCTCCCTTCCCCTCCCCTCCTCTCCTCCCCCTCTCCTTCTCTCCTCCAGTCAGTTAGCTGGTTAAGTGGTGAGGATGCTCTCCCGTTCCCCCTCCTCTCCTCCCTTCCCCTCCTGTCCCTCTCCTCCCCCTCTCCTTCTCTCCTCCAGTCAGTTAGCTGGTTAAGTGGTGAGGATGCTCTCCCTTCCCTCCTCTCCTCTCCTCCCCCTCTCCTTCTCTCCTCCAGTCAGTTAGCTGGTTAAGTGGTGAGGATGCTCCCTTCCCTCTCCTCTCCCTCCTCCCCTCTCCTTCTCTCCTCCAGTCAGTTAGCTGGTTAAGTGGTGAGGATGCTCTCCCTTCCCCTCCTCCTCTCCTCCTCCCCCTCTCCTTCTCTCCTCCCCTCTCCTTCTCTCCTCCAGTCAGTTAGCTGGTTAAGTGGTGAGGATGCTCTCCCTTCCCTCCTCTCCTCTCCTCCCCCTCTCCTTCTCTCCTCCAGTCAGTTAGCTGGTTAAGTGGTGAGGATGCTCTCCTTCCCCTCCTCTCCTCTCCTCCCCTCCTCCTCTCCCCTCCCCTCTCTCCTTCTCTCCTCCAGTCAGTTAGCTGGTTAAGTGGTGAGGATGCTCTCCTTCCCTCCCCTCCTCTCCTCCCCTCCCTCTCTCCTCCAGTCAGTTAGCTGGTTAAGTGAGGATGCTCTCCCTCCCCTCTCCTCCTCTCTCCCCCCTCTCCTTCTCTCCTCCAGTCAGTTAGCTGGTTAAGTGGTGAGGATGCTCTCCTTCCCCTCCTCTCCTCTCCTCCCCCCTCTCCTTCTCTCCTCCAGTCAGTTAGCTGGTTAAGTGGTGAGGATGCTCTCCCTTCCCCTCCTCTCCTCTCCTCCCCCTCTCCTTCTCTCCTCCAGTCAGTTAGCTGGTTAAGTGGTGAGGATGCTCTCCCTTCCCCTCCTCTCCTCCCCTCTCCTCCCCCTCTCCTTCTCTCCTCCAGTCAGTTCGCTGGTTAAGTGGTGAGGATGCTCTCCCTTCCCCTCCTGTCCCCCTCCTCTCCTCCCCCTCTCCTTCTCTCCTCCAGTCAGTTAGCTGGTTAAGTGGTGAGGATGCTCTCCTTCCCCTCCTCTCCTCTCCTCCCCCTCTCCTTCTCTCCTCCAGTCAGTTAGCTGGTTAAGTGGTGAGGATGCTCTCCCTTCCCCTCCTCTCCTCTCCTCCCCCTCTCCTTCTCTCCTCCAGTCAGTTAGCTGGTTAAGTGGTGAGGATGCTCTCCCTTCCCCTCCTCTCCTCTCCTCTCCTCCCCCTCTCCTTCTCTCCTCCAGTCAGTTAGCTGGTTAAGTGGTGAGGATGCTCTCCCTTCCCTCCTCTCCTCCCCCTCTCCTTCTCTCCTCCAGTCAGTTAGCTGGTTAAGTGGTGAGGATGCTCTCCCTTCCCCTCCTCTCCTCTCCTCCCCCTCTCCTCCTCTCCTCCCCCTCTCCTTCTCTCCTCCAGTCAGTTAGCTGGTTAAGTGGTGAGGATGCTCTCCCTTCCCCTCCTCTCCTCTCCTCCCCCTCTCCTTCTCTCCTCCAGTCAGTTAGCTGGTTAAGTGGTGAGGATGCTCTCCCTTCCCCTCCTCTCCTCTCCTCCCCCTCTCCTCCTCTCCTCCCCCTCTCCTTCTCTCCTCCAGTCAGTTAGCTGGTTAAGTGGTGAGGATGCTCTCCCTTCCCTCCCTCTCCTCTCCCCTCTCCTCCTCTCCACCCCTCTCCTTCTCTCCTCCAGTCAGTTAGCTGGTTAAGTGGTGAGGATGCTCTCCCTTCCCCTCCCCTCCTCCTCCCCTCTCCTTCTCTCCTCCAGTCAGTTAGCTGGTTAAGTGGTGAGGATGCTCTCCCTTCCCCTCCTCTCCTCTCCTCTCCTCCCCCTCTCCTTCTCTCCTCCAGTCAGTTAGCTGGTTAAGTGGTGAGGATGCTCTCCCTTCCCTTCCTCTCCTCCCCCTCTCCTTCTCTCCTCCAGTCAGTTAGCTGGTTAAGTGGTGAGGATGCTCTCCCCTCCCCTCCTCTCCTCCCCCTCTCCTTCTCTCCTCCAGTCAGTTAGCTGGTTAAGTGGTGAGGATGCTCTCCCCTTCCCCTCCTCTCCTCTCCTCCCCTCTCCTCCTCTCCTCCCCCTCTCCTTCTCTCCTCCAGTCAGTTAGCTGGTTAAGTGGTGAGGATGCTCTCCCTTCCCCTCCTCTCCTCTCCTCCCCCTCTCCTTCTCTCCTCCAGTCAGTTAGCTGGTTAAGTGGTGAGGATGCTCTCCCTTCCCCTCCTCTCCTCTCCCCCCCTCTCCTCTCCCTCCAGTCAGTTAGCTGGTTAAGTGGTGAGGATGCTCTCCCTTCCCCTCCTCTCCTCTCCTCCCCTCTCCTTCTCTCATCCAGTCAGTTAGCTGGTTAAGTGGTGAGGATGCTCTCCCTTCCCCTCCTCTCCTCTCCCTCCCCCTCCTTCTCTCCTCCAGTCAGTTAGCTGGTTAAGTGGTGAGGATGCTCTCCCTTCCCCTCCTCTCCTCTCCTCCCCTCTCCTTCTCTCCCTCCAGTCAGTTAGCTGGTTAAGTGGTGAGGATGCTCTCCCTTCCCCTCCTCTCCTCTCCTCCCCTCTCCTTCTCTCCTCCAGTCAGTTAGCTGGTTAAGTGGTGAGGATGCTCTCCCTTCCCCTCCTGTCCCTCTCCTCTCCTCTCCTCCTCTCCCCTCCCCTCCTCTCCTCCCCCTCTCCTTCTCTCCTCCAGTCAGTTAGCTGGTTAAGTGGTGAGGATGCTCTCCCTTCCCCTCCTCTCCTCTCCTCCCCCTCTCCTTCTCTCCTCCAGTCAGTTAGCTGGTTAAGTGGTGAGGATGCTCTCCCTTCCCCTCCTCTCCTCTCCTCCCCCTCCTCCTCTCCTCCCCCTCTCCTTCTCTCCTCCAGTCAGTTAGCTGGTTAAGTGGTGAGGATGCTCTCCCTTCCCCTCCCCTCCTCTCCTCCCCCTCTCCTTCTCTCCTCCAGTCAGTTAGCTGGTTAAGTGGTGAGGATGCTCTCCCTCCCCTCTCCTCCCTCTCCTCCCCCTCTCCTTCTCTCCTCCAGTCAGTTAGCTGGTTAAGTGGTGAGGATGCTCTCCCCTTCCCCTCCTCTCCTCTCCTCCCCTCTCCTTCTCTCCTCCAGTCAGTTAGCTGGTTAAGTGGTGAGGATGCTCTCCCTTCCCCTCCTCTCCTCTCCTCCCCCTCTCCTTCTCTCCTCCAGTCAGTTAGCTGGTTAAGTGGTGAGGATGCTCTCCCTTCCCCTCCTCTCCTCCCCCTCTCCTCCCCCTCTCCTTCTCTCCTCCAGTCAGTTCGCTGGTTAAGTGGTGAGGATGCTCTCCCTTCCCCTCCTGTCCCCCTCCTCTCCTCCCCTCTCCTTCTCTCCTCCAGTCAGTTAGCTGGTTAAGTGGTGAGGATGCTCTCCCTTCCCCTCCTCTCCTCTCCTCCCCCTCTCCTTCTCTCCTCCAGTCAGTTAGCTGGTTAAGTGGTGAGGATGCTCTCCCTTCCCTCCTCCTCTCCTCTCCTCCCCTCTCCTTCTCTCCTCCAGTCAGTTAGCTGGTTAAGTGGTGAGGATGCTCTCCCTTCCCCTCCTCTCCCCCTCCTCTCCTCCCCCTCTCCTTCTCTCCTCCAGTCAGTTAGCTGGTTAAGTGGTGAGGATGCTCTCCCCTCCTTCCCCCTCCTCTCCTCCCCCTCTCCTTCTCTCCTCCAGTCAGTTAGCTGGTTAAGTGGTGAGGGGATGCTCTCCCTTCCTCCTCCCTCTCCTCCCCTCTCCTCCCTCCCTCCTCCTCTCCTTCTCCCTCCAGTCAGTTAGCTGGTTAAGTGGTGAGGATGCTCTCCCTTCCCCTCCTCTCCTCTCCTCCCCTCTCCTTCTCTCCTCCAGTCAGTTAGCTGGTTAAGTGGTGAGGATGCTCTCCCTTCCCCCTCCTCCTCTCCTCCCCTCTCCTCCTCTCCTCCCCCTCTCCTTCTCTCCTCCAGTCAGTTAGCTGGTTAAGTGGTGAGGATGCTCTCCCTTCCCCTCCTCTCCTCCCCCCCCTCTCCTCCTCTCCACCCCTCTCTTCTCTCCTCCAGTCAGTTAGCTGGTTAAGTGGTGAGGATGCTCTCCCTTCCCCTCCCTCCTCTCCTCCCCTCTCCTTCTCTCCTCCAGTCAGTTAGCTGGTTAAGTGGTGAGGATGCTCTCCCTTCCCCTCCTCTCCTCTCCTCTCCTCCCCTCTCCTTCTCTCCTCCAGTCAGTTAGCTGGTTAAGTGGTGAGGATGCTCTCCCTTCCCCTCCTCTCCTCTCCTCCCCCTCTCCTTCTCTCCTCCAGTCAGTTAGCTGGTTAAGTGGTGAGGATGCTCTCCCTTCCCCTCCTCTCCTCTCCTCCCCCTCTCCTTCTCTCCTCCAGTCAGTTAGCTGGTTAAGTGGTGAGGATGCTCTCCCTTCCCCTCCTCTCCCCCCCCTCTCCTCCTCTCCTCCCCCTCTCCTTCTCTCCTCCAGTCAGTTAGCTGGTTAAGTGGTGAGGATGCTCTCCCTTCCCCTCCTCTCCTCTCCTCCCCCTCTCCTTCTCTCCTCCAGTCAGTTAGCTGGTTAAGTGGTGAGGATGCTCTCCTCTCCTCCCCCTCTCCTTCTCTCCTCCAGTCAGTTAGCTGGTTAAGTGGTGAGGATGCTCTCCCTTCCCTCCTCTCCTCTCCTCCCCTCTCCTTCTCTCATCCAGTCAGTTAGCTGGTTAAGTGGTGAGGATGCTCTCCCTTCCCCTCCTCTCCTCTCCTCCCCTCTCCTTCTCTCCTCCAGTCAGTTAGCTGGTTAAGTGGTGAGGATGCTCTCCCTTCCCCTCCTCCCCTCCTCTCCTCCCCTCTCTTCTCTCATCCAGTCAGTTAGCTGGTTAAGTGGTGAGGATGCTCTCCCTTCCCCTCCTCTCCTCTCCTCCCCCCTCTCCTTCTCTCCTCCAGTCAGTTAGCTGGTTAAGTGGTGAGGATGCTCTCCCTTCCCCTCCTCTCCTCTCCTCCCCCTCTCCTTCTCTCCTCCAGTCAGTTAGCTGGTTAAGTGGTGAGGATGCTCTCCCCTCCCCTCCTGTCCCCCTCCTCTCCTCCCCCTCTCCTTCTCTCCTCCAGTCAGTTAGCTGGTTAAGTGGTGAGGATGCTCTCCCTTCCCCTCCTGGCCCCCTCCTCTCCTCCCCCTCTCCTTCTCTCCTCCAGTCAGTTAGCTGGTTAAGTGGTGAGGATGCTCTCCCTTCCCTCCTCTCCTCTCCTCCCCCCTCTCCTTCTCTCCTCCAGTCAGTTAGCTGGTTAAGTGGTGAGGATGCTCTCCCTTCCCCTCCTCTCCTCTCCTCCCCCTCTCCTTCTCTCCTCCAGTCAGTTAGCTGGTTAAGTGGTGAGGATGCTCTCCTTCCTCCTCTCCTCTCCTCCCCTCTCCTTCTCTCCTCCAGTCAGTTAGCTGGTTAAGTGGTGAGGATGCTCTCCCTTCCCTCCTGTCCCCCTCCTCCCCCCTCTCTCATTCTCTCCTCCAGTCAGTTAGCTGGTTAAGTGGTGAGGATGCTCTCCTTCCTCCTGTCCCCTCCTCTCCTCCCCCTCTCCTTCTCTCCTCCAGTCAGTTAGCTGGTTAAGTGGTGAGGATGCTCTCCCTTCCCCTCCTCTCCCTCTCCTCCCCCTCTCCTTCTCTCCTCCAGTCAGTTAGCTGGTTAAGTGGTGAGGATGCTCTCCTTCCCCTCCTCTCCTCTCCTCCCCCTCTCCTTCTCTCCTCCAGTCAGTTAGCTGGTTAAGTGGTGAGGATGCTCTCCCTTCCCCTCCTCTCCTCTCCTCCCCCTCTCCTTCTCTCCTCCAGTCAGTTAGCTGGTTAAGTGGTGAGGATGCTCTCCCTTCCCTCCTGTCCCCCTCCTCTCCCCCTCTCATTCTCTCCTCCAGTCAGTTAGCTGGTTAAGTGGTGAGGATGCTCTCCCTTCCCCTCCTGTCCCCCTCCTCTCCTCCCCCTCTCCTTCTCTCCTCCAGTCAGTTAGCTGGTTAAGTGGTGAGGATGCTCTCCCTTCCCCTCCTCCCCCTCCTCTCCTCCCCTCTCCTTCTCTCCTCCAGTCAGTTAGCTGGTTAAGTGGTGAGGATGCTCTCCCTTCCCCTCCTCTCCTCTCCTCCCCCCTCTCCTTCTCTCCTCCAGTCAGTTAGCTGGTTAAGTGGTGAGGATGCTCTCCCTTCCCTCCTGTCCCCCTCCTCTCCCCCCTCTCCTTCTCTCCTCCAGTCAGTTAGCTGGTTAAGTGGTGAGGATGCTCTCCCTTCCCCTCCTCTCCTCTCCTCCCCTCTCCTTCTCTCCTCCAGTCAGTTAGCTGGTTAAGTGGTGAGGATGCTCTCCCTTCCCCTCCTGTCCCCCTCCTCTCCCCCCTCTCATTCTCTCCTCCAGTCAGTTAGCTGGTTAAGTGGTGAGGATGCTCTCCCTTCCCCTCCTGTCCCCCTCCTCTCCTCCCCCTCTCCTTCTCTCCTCCAGTCAGTTAGCTGGTTAAGTGGTGAGGATGCTCTCCCTTCCCCTCCTCTCCTCTCCTCCCCCTCTCCTTCTCTCCTCCAGTCAGTTAGCTGGTTAAGTGGTGAGGATGCTCTCCCTTCCCCTCCTCTCCTCTCCTCCCCCTCTCCTTCTCTCCTCCAGTCAGTTAGCTGGTTAAGTAGTGAGGATGCTCTCCCTTCCCCTCCTCTCCTCTCCTCCCCCTCTCCTTCTCTCCTCCAGTCAGTTAGCTGGTTAAGTGGTGAGGATGCTCTCCCTTCCCCTCCTGTCCCCCTCCTCTCCCCCCCTCTCATTCTCTCCTCCAGTCAGTTAGCTGGTTAAGTGGTGAGGATGCTCTCCCTTCCCCTCCTGTCCCCCTCCTCTCCTCCCCCTCTCCTTCTCTCCTCCAGTCAGTTAGCTGGTTAAGTGGTGAGGATGCTCTCCCTTCCCCTCCTCTCCTCTCCTCCCCCTCTCCTTCTCTCCTCCAGTCAGTTAGCTGGTTAAGTGGTGAGGATGCTCTCCCTTCCCCTCCTCTCCTCTCCTCCCCCTCTCCTTCTCTCCTCCAGTCAGTTAGCTGGTTAAGTGGTGAGGATGCTCTCCCTTCCCCTCCTCTCCTCTCCTCCCCCTCTCCTTCTCTCCTCCAGTCAGTTAGCTGGTTAAGTGGTGAGGATGCTCTCCCTTCCCCTCCTGTCCCCCTCCTCTCCCCCCCCTCTCCTTCTCTCCTCCAGTCAGTTAGCTGGTTAAGTGGTGAGGATGCTCTCCCTTCCCCTCCTGTCCCCCTCCTCTCCTCCCCCTCTCCTTCTCTCCTCCAGTCAGTTAGCTGGTTAAGTGGTGAGGATGCTCTCCCTTCCCTCCTCTCCTCTCCTCCCCCTCTCTTCTCTCCTCCAGTCAGTTAGCTGGTTAAGTGGTGAGGATGCTCTCCCTTCCCCTCCTCTCCTCTCCTCCCCTCTCCTTCTCTCCTCCAGTCAGTTAGCTGGTTAAGTGGTGAGGATGCTCTCCCTTCCCCTCCTCTCCTCTCCTCCCCCTCTCCTTCTCTCCTCCAGTCAGTTAGCTGGTTAAGTGGTGAGGATGCTCTCCCTTCCCCTCCTGTCCCTCCTCCTCTCCTCCCCCTCTCCTTCTCTCCTCCAGTCAGTTAGCTGGTTAAGTGGTGAGGATGCTCTCCCCTTCCCCTCCTCTCCTCTCCTCCCCCTCTCCTTCTCTCCTCCAGTCAGTTAGCTGGTTAAGTGGTGAGGATGCTCTCCTTCCCTCCTGTCCCCCTCCTCTCCCCCCCTCATTCTCTCCTCCAGTCAGTTAGCTGGTTAAGTGGTGAGGATGCTCTCCCTTCCCCTCCTGTCCCCTCCTCTCCTCCCCTCTCCTTCTCTCCTCCAGTCAGTTAGCTGGTTAAGTGGTGAGGATGCTCTCCCTTCCCCTCCTCTCCCTCTCCTCCCCCTCTCCTTCTCTCCTCCAGTCAGTTAGCTGGTTAAGTGGTGAGGATGCTCTCCCTTCCCTCCTCTCCTCTCCTCCCCTCTCCTTCTCTCCTCCAGTCAGTTAGCTGGTTAAGTGGTGAGGATGCTCTCCCTTCCCCTCCTCTCCTCCGCCGCTCCTCTTCTCGTCTCACAGTGTAACGCTTCCTCCCCCTCTCCTTCTCTCCTCCAGTCAGTTAGCTGGTTAAGTGGTGAGGATGCTCTCCCTTCCCCTCCTGTCCCCCTCCTCTCCTCCCCCTCTCCTTCTCTCCTCCAGTCAGTTAGCTGGTTAAGTGGTGAGGATGCTCTCCCTTCCCCTCCTCTCCTCTCCTCCCCCTCTCCTTCTCTCCTCCAGTCAGTTAGCTGGTTAAGTGGTGAGGATGCTCTCCCTTCCCCTCCTGTCCCCCTCCTCTCCCCCCCCTCTCATTCTCTCCTCCAGTCAGTTAGCTGGTTAAGTGGTGAGGATGCTCTCCCTTCCCCTCCTGTCCCCCCTCCCTCCCCCCTCTCCTTCTCTCCTCCAGTCAGTTAGCTGGTTAAGTGGTGAGGATGCTCTCCCTTCCCCTCCTCTCCTCTCCTCCCCCTCTCCTTCTCTCCTCCAGTCAGTTAGCTGGTTAAGTGGTGAGGATGCTCTCCCTTCCCCTCCTGTCCCCTCCTCTCCTCCCCCTCTCATTCTCTCCTCCAGTCAGTTAGCTGGTTAAGTGGTGAGGATGCTCTCCCTTCCCCTCCTGTCCCCCCTCCTCTCCTCCCCCTCTCCTTCTCTCCTCCAGTCAGTTAGCTGGTTAAGTGGTGAGGATGCTCTCCCTTCCCCTCCTCTCCTCTCCTCCCCCCTCTCCTTCTCTCCTCCAGTCAGTTAGCTGGTTAAGTGGTGAGGATGCTCTCCCTTCCCTCCTCTCCTCTCCTCCCCCTCTCCTTCTCTCCTCCAGTCAGTTAGCTGGTTAAGTGGTGAGGATGCTCTCCTTCCCCTCCTCTCCTCTCCTCCCCTCTCCTTCTCTCCTCCAGTCAGTTAGCTGGTTAAGTGGTGAGGATGCTCTCCCTTCCCCTCCTCTCCCCCTCCTCTCCCCCCCTCTCCTTCTCTCCTCCAGTCAGTTAGCTGGTTAAGTGGTGAGGATGCTCTCCCTTCCCTCCTGTCCCCCTCCTCTCCTCCCCTCTCC
The DNA here is from genome assembly GCF_023373465.1 of Oncorhynchus keta. Lineage (NCBI taxonomy): Eukaryota > Metazoa > Chordata > Actinopteri > Salmoniformes > Salmonidae > Oncorhynchus > Oncorhynchus keta. The sequence continues at coordinate 121,622 of NW_026279173.1, read as the reverse complement.
TTCTCTCCTCCAGTCAGTTAGCTGGTTAAGTGGTGAGGATGCTCTCCCTTCCCCTGTCCCCTCCTCTCCTCCCCCTCTCCTTCTCTCCTCCAGTCAGTTAGCTGGTTAAGTGGTGAGGATGCTCTCCCTTCCCCTCCTCTCCTCTCCTCCCCTCTCCTTCTCTCCTCCAGTCAGTTAGCTGGTTAAGTGGTGAGGATGCTCTCCCTTCCCCTCCTGTCCCCTCCTCCCTCCCCTCTCCTTCTCTCCTCCAGTCAGTTAGCTGGTTAAGTGGTGAGGATGCTCTCCCTTCCCTCCTCTCCTCTCCTCCCCTCTCCTTCTCTCCTCCAGTCAGTTAGCTGGTTAAGTGGTGAGGATGCTCTCCCTTCCCCTCCTGTCCCCCTCCTCTCCCCCTCTCCTTCTCTCTCCTCCAGTCAGTTAGCTGGTTAAGTGGTGAGGATGCTCTCCCTTCCCCTCCTGTCCCCCTCCTCTCCTCCCCCCTCTCCTTCTCTCCTCCAGTCAGTTAGCTGGTTAAGTGGTGAGGATGCTCTCCCTTCCCCTCCTCTCCTCTCCTCCCCCCTCTCCTTCTCTCCTCCAGTCAGTTAGCTGGTTAAGTGGTGAGGATGCTCTCCCTTCCCCTCCTCTCCTCTCCTCCCCCTCTCCTTCTCTCCTCCAGTCAGTTAGCTGGTTAAGTGGTGAGGATGCTCTCCCTTCCCCTCCTCTCCTCTCCTCCCCCTCTCCTTCTCTCCTCCAGTCAGTTAGCTGGTTAAGTGGTGAGGATGCTCTCCTTCCCCTCCTCTCCTCTCCTCCCCCCTCCTTCTCTCCTCCAGTCAGTTAGCTGGTTAAGTGGTGAGGATGCTCTCCCTTCCCCTCCTGTCCCCCTCCTCTCCCCCTCTCTCATTCTCTCCTCCAGTCAGTTAGCTGGTTAAGTGGTGAGGATGCTCTCCCTTCCCTCCTGTCCCCCTCCTCTCCTCCCCCCTCTCCTTCTCTCCTCCAGTCAGTTAGCTGGTTAAGTGGTGAGGATGCTCTCCCTTCCCCTCCTCTCCTCTCCTCCCCCTCTCCTTCTCTCCTCCAGTCAGTTAGCTGGTTAAGTGGTGAGGATGCTCTCCCTTCCCCTCCTGTCCCCTCTCCCTCCCCCTCTCCTTCTCTCCTCCAGTCAGTTAGCTGGTTAAGTGGTGAGGATGCTCTCCCTTCCCTCCTGTCCCCCTCCTCTCCTCCCCTCTCCTTCTCTCCTCCAGTCAGTTAGCTGGTTAAGTGGTGAGGATGCTCTCCCCTTCCCCTCCTCTCCTCTCCTCCCCCTCTCCTTCTCTCCTCCAGTCAGTTAGCTGGTTAAGTGGTGAGGATGCTCTCCCTTCCCCTCCTCCCCTCCTCCCCTCCCTTCTCTCCTCCAGTCAGTTAGCTGGTTAAGTGGTGAGGATGCTCTCCCTTCTCCTCCTCTCCTCTCCTCCCCCTCTCCTTCTCCTCCAGTCAGTTAGCTGGTTAAGTGGTGAGGATGCTCTCCCTTCCCCTCCTCTCCTCTCCTCCCCCTCTCCTTCTCTCCTCCAGTCAGTTAGCTGGTTAAGTGGTGAGGATGCTCTCCCTTCCCCTCCTGTCCCCTCCTCTCCCCCCCTCTCATTCTCTCCTCCAGTCAGTTAGCTGGTTAAGTGGTGAGGATGCTCTCCCTTCCCCTCCTGTCCCCCTCCTCTCCTCCCCTCTCCTTCTCTCCTCCAGTCAGTTAGCTGGTTAAGTGGTGAGGATGCTCTCCCTTCCCCTCCTCTCCTCTCCTCCCCCTCTCCTTCTCTCCTCCAGTCAGTTAGCTGGTTAAGTGGTGAGGATGCTCTCCCTTCCCCTCCTCTCCTCTCCTCCCCCTCTCCTTCTCTCCTCCAGTCAGTTAGCTGGTTAAGTAGTGAGGATGCTCTCCTTCCCCTCCTCTCCTCTCCTCCCCTCTCCTTCTCTCCTCCAGTCAGTTAGCTGGTTAAGTGGTGAGGATGCTCTCCCTTCCCCTCCTGTCCCCTCCTCTCCTCCCCTCTCATTCTCTCCTCCAGTCAGTTAGCTGGTTAAGTGGTGAGGATGCTCTCCTTCCCTCCTGTCCCCCTCCTCTCCTCCCCCTCTCCTTCTCTCCTCCAGTCAGTTAGCTGGTTAAGTGGTGAGGATGCTCTCCCTTCCCCTCCTCTCCTCTCCTCCCCCTCTCCTTCTCTCCTCCAGTCAGTTAGCTGGTTAAGTGGTGAGGATGCTCTCCCTTCCCCTCCTGTCCCCCTCCTCTCCCCCTCTCCTTCTCTCCTCCAGTCAGTTAGCTGGTTAAGTGGTGAGGATGCTCTCCCTTCCCCTCCTGTCCCCCTCCTCTCCTCCCCCTCTCCTTCTCTCCTCCAGTCAGTTAGCTGGTTAAGTGGTGAGGATGCTCTCCCTTCCCCTCCTCTCCTCTCCTCCCCCTCTCCTTCCTCTCCCTCCAGTCAGTTAGCTGGTTAAGTGGTGAGGATGCTCTCCCTTCCCCTCCTGTCCCCCTCCTCTCCCCCCTCTCCTTCTCTCCTCCAGTCAGTTAGCTGGTTAAGTGGTGAGGATGCTCTCCCTTCCCTCCTGTCCCCCTCCTCTCCTCCCCCTCTCCTTCTCTCCTCCAGTCAGTTAGCTGGTTAAGTGGTGAGGATGCTCTCCCTTCCCCTCCTCTCCTCTCCTCCCCCTCTCCTTCTCTCCTCCAGTCAGTTAGCTGGTTAAGTGGTGAGGATGCTCTCCCTTCCCCTCCTCTCCTCTCCTCCCCCTCTCCTTCTCTCCTCCAGTCAGTTAGCTGGTTAAGTGGTGAGGATGCTCTCCCTTCCCCTCCTCTCCTCTCCTCCCCCTCTCCTTCTCTCCTCCAGTCAGTTAGCTGGTTAAGTGGTGAGGATGCTCTCCCTTCCCCTCCTGTCCCCCTCCTCTCCTCCCCCTCTCCTTCTCTCCTCCAGTCAGTTAGCTGGTTAAGTGGTGAGGATGCTCTCCCTTCCCCTCCTCTCCTCTCCTCCCCCTCTCCTTCTCTCCTCCAGTCAGTTAGCTGGTTAAGTGGTGAGGATGCTCTCCCTTCCCCTCCTGTCCCCCTCCTCTCCCCCCCTCCTTCTCTCCTCCAGTCAGTTAGCTGGTTAAGTGGTGAGGATGCTCTCCCTTCCCCTCCTGTCCCCCTCCTCTCCTCCCCTCCCCCTCTCCTTCTCTCCTCCAGTCAGTTAGCTGGTTAAGTGGTGAGGATGCTCTCCCTTCCCTTCCTGTCCCTCTCCTCTCCTCTCCTCCTCTCCCCTCCCCTCCTCTCCTCCCCCTCTCCTTCTCTCCTCCAGTCAGTTAGCTGGTTAAGTGGTGAGGATGCTCTCCCTTCCCCTCCTGTCCCCTCCTCCCCCCCTCTCATTCTCTCCTCCAGTCAGTTAGCTGGTTAAGTGGTGAGGATGCTCTCCCTTCCCCTCCTGTCCCCCTCCTCTCCTCCCCTCTCCTTCTCTCCTCCAGTCAGTTAGCTGGTTAAGTGGTGAGGATGCTCTCCTTCCCCTCCTCCCTCTCCTCCCCCTCTCCTTCTCTCCTCCAGTCAGTTAGCTGGTTAAGTGGTGAGGATGCTCTCCCTTCCCCTCCTCTCCTCTCCTCCCCTCTCCTTCTCTCCTCCAGTCAGTTAGCTGGTTAAGTGGTGAGGATGCTCTCCCTTCCCCTCCTCTCCTCTCCTCCCCTCTCCTTCTCTCCTCCAGTCAGTTAGCTGGTTAAGTGGTGAGGATGCTCTCCCTTCCCCTCCCCTCCTCTCCTCCCCTCTCCTTCTCTCCTCCAGTCAGTTAGCTGGTTAAGTGGTGAGGATGCTCTCCCTTCCCTCCTCCTCCTCTCCTCCCCCCTCTCCTTCTCTCCTCCAGTCAGTTAGCTGGTTAAGTGGTGAGGATGCTCTCCCTTCCCCTCCCTCCTCTCCTCCCCCTCTCCTTCTCTCCTCCAGTCAGTTAGCTGGTTAAGTGGTGAGGATGCTCTCCCTTCCCCTCCTGTCCTCCTCCCCCCTCTCCTTCTCTCCTCCAGTCAGTTAGCTGGTTAAGTGGTGAGGATGCTCTCCCTTCCCCTCCCCCCCTCCTCTCCTCCCCTCTCCTTCTCTCCTCCAGTCAGTTAGCTGGTTAAGTGGTGAGGATGCTCTCCCTTCCCCTCCTCTCCTCTCCTCCCCCTCTCCTTCTCTCCTCCAGTCAGTTAGCTGGT
>NW_026279173.1:92500-107500 GCF_023373465.1 Oncorhynchus keta | reverse complement strand
TAGGAGACTCAGCTCTTTAGTCCATATAAACCTGTAGGAGACTCAGCTCTTTAGTCCATATAAACCTGTAGGAGACTCAGCTCTTTAGTCCATATAAACCTGTAGGAGACTCAGCTCTTTAGTCCTTTATAAACCTGTAGGAGACCCAGCTCTTTAGTCCTTTATAAACCTGTAGGAGACTCAGCTCTTTAGTCCTTTATAAACCTGTAGGAGACTCAGCTCTTTAGTCCTTTATAAACCTGTAGGAGACTCAGCTCTTTAGTCCATATAAACCTGTAGGAGACTCAGCTCTTTAGTCCTTTATAAACCTGTAGGAGACTCAGCTCTTTAGTCCATATAAACCTGTAGGAGACTCAGCTCTTTAGTCCTTTATAAACCTGTAGGAGACTCAGCTCTTTAGTCCTTTATAAACCTGTAGGAGACTCAGCTCTTTAGTCCTTTATAAACCTGTAGGAGACTCAGCTCTTTAGTCCATATAAACCTGTAGGAGACCCAGCTCTTTAGTCCATATAAACCTGTAGGAGACCCAGCTCTTTAGTCCTTTATAAGCTTGTAGGAGACTCAGCTCTTTAGTCCTTATAAACCTGTAGGAGACTTAGCTCTTTAGTCCTTTATAAACCTGTAGGAGACCCAGCTCTTTATTCCATATAAACCTGTAGGAGACCCAGCTCTTTAGTCCATATAAACCTGTAGGAGACTCAGCTCTTTAGTCCTTTATAAACCTGTAGGAGACCCAGCTCTTTAGTCCATATAAACCTGTAGGAGACTCAGCTCTTTAGTCCATATAAACCTGTAGGAGACCCAGCTCTTTAGTCCATATAAACCTGTAGGAGACCCAGCTCTTTAGTCCTTTATAAACCTGTAGGAGACCCAACTCTTTAGTCCTTTATAAACCTGTAGGAGACCCAGCTCTTTAGTCCATATAAACCTGTAGGAGACCCAGCTCTTTAGTCCATATAAACCTGTAGGAGACCCAGCTCTTTAGTCCTTTATAAACCTCTAGAGATAGAGATCTTTAGTCCATATAAACCTAGAGAGACTCAGCTCTTTAGTCCAGATAGAGAGACAGAGGTAGAGAGAGAGAGTCAGCTCTTTGTCCATATAAACCTGTAGGAGACTTAGCTCTTTGGTCCATATAAACCTGTTAGAGACTCAGCTCTTTAGTCCAGAAAACCTGAAGGAGACTCAGAGTCTCTTTGAGAGAGACTTTATAAACCTGAAGAGACTCAGCTCTTTAGTCCTTTATAAACCTGGGAGAGACTCAGAGAGAGAGTCCAGATAAACCTGTAGAGACTCAGCTCTTTAGTCCATATAAACCTGTAGGAGACTCAGCTCTTTAGTCCATATAAGAGAGAGAGGAGACCAGCTCTTTAGTCCATATAAGACAGAGAGGAGACTCAGCTCTTTAGTCAGATAAACCTGAGAGAGAGAGGAGACTCAGCTCTTTAGTCCAGAGATAAACCTGTAGGAGACTCAGCTCTTTAGTCCTATAGAGTGAGGAGAGAGAGAGAGAGAGAGTTCATATAAACCTGTAGGAGACCCAGCTCTTTTCCATATAAACCTGAGGAGACCCAGCTCTTTAGTCCTTATAAACCTGTAGGAGACCCAGCTCTTTAGTCCATATAAACCTGTAGGAGACTCAGCTCTTTAGTCCATATAAACCTGTAGGAGACTCAGCTCTTTAGTCCAGATAAACCTGAGGAGACCCAGCTCTTTAGTCCATATAAACCTGTAGGAGACTCAGCTCTTTAGTCCTATAAACCAGAGAGGAGACTCAGAGCTCTTTAGTCCTTTATAAACCTGAGAGGAGACTCAGCTCTTTAGTCCTTTATAAACCTGTAGGAGACTCAGCTCTTTAGTCCATATAAACCTGAGAGGAGACTCAGCTCTTTAGTCCTTATAAACCTGTAGGAGACTCAGAGAGAGAGTCCTTTAGAAACCTGTAGAGAGACTTAGAGATAGACTGAGAGAGAGACAGAGAGCTCTTTAGTCCAGAGAGAAACCTGAGAGGAGACCCAGCTCTTTAGTCCTTTATAAACAGAGTAGGAGACTCAGCTCTTTAGTCCAGATAAACCTGTAGGAGACTTAGCTCTTTAGTCCATATAAACCTGTAGGAGACCCAGCTCTTTAGTCCATATAAACCTGAGAGGAGACCCAGCTCTTTAGTCCAGATAAACCTGAGAGAGACCCAGCTCTTTAGTCCAGATAAACCTGTAGGAGACCCAGCTCTTTAGTCCATATAAACCTGTAGAGAGACCCAGCTCTTTAGAGAGAGAGAGAGAGAGAGAGACTCAGCTCTTTAGTCCTTTACAGAAACCTGTAGACAGACTCAGCTCTTTAGTCCTTTATAAACCTGTAGGAGACCCAGCTCTTTAGTCCATATAAAGAGAGTAGAGAGAGAGACTTTAGAGAGACAGAGAGACAGAGAGAGTCCTTTATAAACCTGTAGGAGACTCAGCTCTTTAGTCCTTTATAAACCTGTAGGAGACCCAGCTCTTTAGTCCAGAGAAACCTGACAGAGAGACTCAGCTCTTTAGTCCTTTATAAACCTGTAGAGACTCAGCTCTTTAGAGATAAACCTGTAGAGAGAGAGAAACCTGTAGGAGACTCAGCTCTTTAGTCCAGATAAACCTGTAGGAGACCCAGCTCTTTAGTCCTTTATAAACCTGAGAGGAGACTCAGCTCTTTGAGTCCATATAAACCTGAGAGACTCAGCTCTTTAGTAGATATAAACCTGAGAGGAGACTCAGCTCTTTAGACATATAAACCTGTAGGAGACTCAGCTCTTTAGTCATAAAACCTGAGGAGACCCAGCTCTTTAGTCCAGAGAGAGACAGAGAGAGAGAGAGGAGACAGAGGGAGTAGGAGACCCAGTAGCTCTTTAGTCCTATAAACCTGTAGGAGACCCAGCAGAGAGACCCTGTAGGAGACCCAGCTCTTTAGTCCATATAAACCTGTAGGAGAACCAGCTCTTTAGTCTTGAGAACCCCTCAGAGAGACAGAGTTCCAAGAGAGAGAGAACAGAGAGACGACAGAGAGAACTGAGAGAGAGAGAGGAGCCATGAAGATGAGGAGAGAGAGCTCAGTCCGATACAAGCCTAGAGATCACCATAGAGCGAGAGAGACAGAGAGGAGAGATGTAGAAGCTCGAGTTCATTGAGACAGAGAGAGACGAGAGAGAGAGAGAGAGAGATGAATCACGAGAGAGACAGAGAGAGTCCGACAGAGAGAGAGAGAGAGAGAGAGAGAAGATGCCAGAGAGAGAGACTCAGCTCTTTAGAGAGAGAGTAAACCAGAGAGAGTGAGAGAGACTGAGAGAGAGAGAGAGAATGGTTCTCCTTTAGTTCAGAGATGGGAAATCTTAGCTCCCTACAGCAAACAATGACAGAGAGAGAGAGATGAGACTGTGAGACTGTTTTCAGTCATGATATTAGGAGAGTGAAGGGAAATCTTAACGCTACAGCATAACAATGACATTCTAGACGATTCAATGCCCCCTGACACAAAGCGAGCTCCATACAGAAATGGTTTGTCGAGATCGGTGTGAAAGAACTTCACTGGAATGCACAGAGCCCTGACCTCAACCCCATCCAACACTTTTGGGATGAATTGGAACGCCAGGAGACTCTCTAATACTGTTCATCAGACAGGAGACTCTCTGTTCATCAGACTGGAGACTCTCTGTTCATCAGACAGGAGACTCTCTGTTCATCAGACTGGAGACTCTCTAATACTGTTTATCAGACAGGAGACTCTCTGTTCATCAGACTGGAGACTCTCTGTTCATCAGACTGGAGACTGTTCATCAGACTGGAGACTGTTCATCAGACAGGAGACTCTCTAATACTGTTCATCAGACTGGAGACTGTTCATCAGACTGGAGACTCTCTGTTCATCAGACTGGAGACTCTGTTCATCAGACTGGAGACTGTTCATCAGACTGGAGAATGTTCATCAGACAGGAGACTCTCTGTTCATCAGACTGGAGACTCTCTAATACTGTTCATCAGACAGGAGACTCTCTGTTCATCAGACTGGAGACTCTCTAATACTGTTCATCAGACAGGAGACTCTCTGTTCATCAGACTGGAGACTCTCTAATACTGTTCATCAGACAGGAGACTCTCTGTTCATCAGACTGGAGACTCTCTGTTCATCAGACAGGAGACTCTCTAATACTGTTCATCAGACAGGAGACTCTCTGTTCATCAGACAGGAGACTCTCTGTTCATCAGACAGGAGACTCTCTGTTCATCAGACTGGAGACTCTCTGTTCATCAGACAGGAGACTCTCTGTTCATCAGACAGGAGACTCTCTGTTCATCAGACAGGAGACTCTCTGTTCATCAGACAGGAGACTCTCTGTTCATCAGACTGGAGACTGTTCATCAGACAGGAGACTCTCTGTTCATCAGACTGGAGACTCTCTAATACTGTTCATCAGACTGGAGACTCTCTGTTCATCAGACTGGAGACTCTCTAATACTGTTCATCAGACAGGAGACTCTCTGTTCATCAGACAGGAGACTCTCTGTTCATCAGACAGGAGACTCTCTGTTCATCAGACTGGAGACTCTCTAATACTGTTCATCAGACAGGAGACTCTCTGTTCATCAGACTGGAGACTCTCTGTTCATCAGACTGGAGACTGTTCATCAGACTGGAGACTGTTCATCAGACAGGAGACTCTCTGTTCATCAGACAGGAGACTCTCTAATACTGTTCATCAGACTGGAGACTCTCTGTTCATCAGACAGGAGACTCTCTAATACTGTTCATCAGACTGGAGACTCTCTGTTCATCAGACAGGAGACTCTCTAATACTGTTCATCAGACTGGAGACTCTCTGTTCATCAGACAGGAGACTCTCTAATACTGTTCATCAGACAGGAGACTCTCTGTTCATCAGACAGGAGACTCTGTTCATCAGACTGGAGACTCTCTGTTCATCAGACTGGAGACTCTGTTCATCAGACTGGAGACTGTTCATCAGACTGGAGACTGTTCATCAGACAGGAGACTCTCTAATACTGTTCATCAGACAGGAGACTCTCTGTTCATCAGACAGGAGACTCTGTTCATCAGACTGGAGACTCTGTTCATCAGACTGGAGACTCTCTAATACTGTTCATCAGACAGGAGACTCTCTGTTCATCAGACAGGAGACTCTGTTCATCAGACTGGAGACTCTGTTCATCAGACTGGAGACTCTCTAATACTGTTCATCAGACTGGAGACTCTCTAATACTGTTCATCAGACAGGAGACTCTCTAATACTGTTCATCAGACAGGAGACTCTCTGTTCATCAGACAGGAGACTCTCTGTTCATCAGACAGGAGACTCTCTGTTCATCAGACAGGAAACTGTTCATCAGACAGGAGACTCTCTAATACTGTTCATCAGACAGGAGACTCTCTGTTCATCAGACAGGAGACTCTCTGTTCATCAGACTGGAGACTGTTCATCAGACTGGAGACTGTTCATCAGACAGGAGACTCTCTGTTCATCAGACTGGAGACTCTCTGTTCATCAGACTGGAGACTGTTCATCAGACTGGAGACTGTTCATCAGACAGGAGACTCTCTGTTCATCAGACTGGAGACTCTCTGTTCATCAGACTGGAGACTGTTCATCAGACTGGAGACTGTTCATCAGACAGGAGACTCTCTGTTCATCAGACAGGAGACTCTCTGTTCATCAGACTGGAGACTCTCTGTTCATCAGACAGGAGACTCTCTGTTCATCAGACTGGAGACTCTGTTCATCAGACTGGAGACTGTTCATCAGACTGGAGACTGTTCATCAGACTGGAGACTGTTCATCAGACAGGAGACTCTCTGTTCATCAGACAGGAGACTCTCTAATACTGTTCATCAGACTGGAGACTCTCTGTTCATCAGACAGGAGACTCTCTAATACTGTTCATCAGACAGGAGACTCTCTAATACTGTTCATCAGACAGGAGACTCTCTAATACTGTTCATCAGACAGGAGACTCTCTGTTCATCAGACTGGAGACTCTCTGTTCATCAGACTGGAGACTCTCTGTTCATCAGACTGGAGACTGTTCATCAGACTGGAGACTGTTCATCAGACAGGAGACTCTCTAATACTGTTCATCAGACAGGAGACTCTCTGTTCATCAGACTGGAGACTCTCTGTTCATCAGACTGGAGACTCTCTGTTCATCAGACTGGAGACTCTCTGTTCATCAGACTGGAGACTCTCTGTTCATCAGACTGGAGACTCTCTGTTCATCAGACTGGAGACTGTTCATCAGACTGGAGACTGTTCATCAGACAGGAGACTCTCTGTTCATCAGACTGGAGACTCTCTGTTCATCAGACTGGAGACTGTTCATCAGACAGGAGACTCTCTGTTCATCAGACTGGAGACTGTTCATCAGACAGGAGACTCTCTGTTCATCAGACAGGAGACTCTCTGTTCATCAGACTGGAGACTCTCTGTTCATCAGACTGGAGACTGTTCATCAGACAGGAGACTCTCTAATACTGTTCATCAGACAGGAGACTCTCTGTTCATCAGACTGGAGACTCTCTGTTCATCAGACTGGAGACTGTTCATCAGACAGGAGACTCTCTGTTCATCAGACAGGAGACTCTCTGTTCATCAGACTGGAGACTCTCTGTTCATCAGACTGGAGACTGTTCATCAGACAGGAGACTCTCTGTTCATCAGACTGGAGACTCTCTGTTCATCAGACAGGAGACTGTTCATCAGACTGGAGACTGTTCATCAGACAGGAGACTCTCTAATACTGTTCATCAGACAGGAGACTCTCTAATACTGTTCATCAGACAGGAGACTCTCTGTTCATCAGACAGGAGACTCTCTGTTCATCAGACAGGAGACTCTCTAATACTGTTCATCAGACTGGAGACTCTCTGTTCATCAGACTGGAGACTCTCTGTTCATCAGACAGGAGACTCTCTAATACTGTTCATCAGACTGGAGACTCTCTGTTCATCAGACTGGAGACTCTCTGTTCATCAGACAGGAGACTCTCTGTTCATCAGACAGGAGACTCTCTGTTCATCAGACAGGAGACTCTCTGTTCATCAGACTGGAGACTCTCTGTTCATCAGACTGGAGACTCTCTGTTCATCAGACAGGAGACTCTCTGTTCATCAGACTGGAGACTCTCTGTTCATCAGACTGGAGACTCTCTGTTCATCAGACTGGAGACTCTGTTCATCAGACAGGAGACTCTCTGTTCATCAGACAGGAGACTCTCTAATACTGTTCATCAGACAGGAGACTCTCTAATACTGTTCATCAGACAGGAGACTCTCTGTTCATCAGACAGGAGACTCTCTAATACTGTTCATCAGACTGGAGACTCTCTGTTCATCAGACAGGAGACTCTCTGTTCATCAGACTGGAGACTGTTCATCAGACTGGAGACTGTTCATCAGACAGGAGACTCTCTGTTCATCAGACAGGAGACTCTCTGTTCATCAGACTGGAGACTCTCTGTTCATCAGACTGGAGACTGTTCATCAGACTGGAGACTGTTCATCAGACAGGAGACTCTCTAATACTGTTCATCAGACAGGAGACTCTCTGTTCATCAGACAGGAGACTCTCTGTTCATCAGACTGGAGACTCTGTTCATCAGACTGGAGACTGTTCATCAGACTGGAGACTGTTCATCAGACAGGAGACTCTCTAATACTGTTCATCAGACAGGAGACTCTCTGTTCATCAGACTGGAGACTCTCTGTTCATCAGACTGGAGACTGTTCATCAGACAGGAGACTCTCTAATACTGTTCATCAGACAGGAGACTCTCTGTTCATCAGACTGGAGACTCTCTGTTCATCAGACTGGAGACTGTTCATCAGACTGGAGACTGTTCATCAGACAGGAGACTCTCTGTTCATCAGACAGGAGACTCTCTAATACTGTTCATCAGACTGGAGACTCTCTGTTCATCAGACAGGAGACTCTCTAATACTGTTCATCAGACAGGAGACTCTCTAATACTGTTCATCAGACAGGAGACTCTCTGTTCATCAGACTGGAGACTCTCTGTTCATCAGACAGGAGACTCTCTGTTCATCAGACAGGAGACTCTCTGTTCATCAGACTGGAGACTGTTCATCAGACTGGAGACTGTTCATCAGACAGGCGACTCTCTGTTCATCAGACAGGAGACTCTCTAATACTGTTCATCAGACTGGAGACTCTCTGTTCATCAGACAGGAGACTCTCTAATACTGTTCATCAGACTGGAGACTCTCTGTTCATCAGACAGGAAACTCTCTAATACTGTTCATCAGACTGGAGACTCTCTGTTCATCAGACAGGAGACTCTCTAATACTGTTCATCAGACAGAGACTCTCTAGTCTACTGTTCATCAGACAGGAGACTCTCTGTTCATCAGACTGGAGACTCTCTGTTCATCAGACTGTCTGACCTCTCTGTTCATCAGACTGGAGACTCTCTGTTCATCAGACAGGAGACTCTCTGTTCATCAGACAGGAGACTCTCTGTTCATCAGACAGGAGACTGTTCATCAGACAGGAGACCCTCTGTTCATCAGACAGGAGACTCTCTAATACTGTTCATCAGACAGGAGACTCTCTCTAATATTGTTCATCATCTCTTCTCTTCACTTCTTTGTCTACTCTATTATAATCCTCATAAAGCAATGCTCTCTCTCTCTCTCTCTCTAGCCTCTCTCTCTCTGGGGGCGGGGGTTGAATCACTGAGGCAGAACGGACAGAACCTGTCTGAGAGACAGAGAGATGGAGGGAAGGAAGGAGGGAAGGAGGTTCCTCAGTGACTGTCAGCTCAGGGAGAAGTATCCCGGGGAGGAGTAAAGGTTTTGAGGAAAACAAGAAAAGAGAGAGACCTCCTGAGAGAGAGAGAGAGAGAGACAGGGAATGTTGTTTTGATGTGAGGGTGGTGGCTGGATTGTGGGGAAAAAAGAAAGAGAGAGATGAGGAGGATGAAAGGAAAAGGTGAGAGAAAGGAATGAAAGAAGAGGAAGGAGAGAGAGATACGCTACTACTGTTCTGTTCCTGTCTATTCCTCTCTGTTCCTGTCTGTTCCTGTCTGTTCCTCTCTGTTCCTGTCTGTTCCTGTCTGTTCCTCTCTGTTCCTGTCTGTTCCTCTCTGTTCCTCTCTGTTCCTCTCTGTTCCTCTCTGTTCCTGTCTGTTCCTCTCTGTTCCTGTCTGTTCCTCTCTGTTCCTCTCTGTTCCTCTCTGTTCCTGTCTGTTCCTGTCTGTTCCTGTCTGTTCCTGTCTGTTCCTCTCTGTTCCTGTCTGTTCCTCTCTGTTCCTCTCTGTTCCTGTCTGTTCCTCTCTGTTCCTGTCTGTTCCTGTCTGTTCCTCTCTGTTCCTCTCTGTTCCTGTCTGTTCCTGTCTGTTCCTCTCTGTTCCTGTCTGTTCCTCTCTGTTCCTCTCTGTTCCTCTCTGTTCCTGTCTGTTCCTCTCTGTTCCTGTCTGTTCCTGTCTGTTCCTGTCTGTTCCTCTCTGTTCCTGTCTGTTCCTGTCTGTTCCTCTCTGTTCCTGTCTGTTCCTCTCTGTTCCTGTCTGTTCCTGTCTGTTCCTGTCTGTTCCTCTCTGTTCCTGTCTGTTCCTCTCTGTTCCTGTCTGTTCCTGTCTGTTCCTCTCTGTTCCTGTCTGTTCCTGTCTGTTCCTCTCTGTTCCTCTCTGTTCCTCTCTGTTCCTGTCTGTTCCTGTCTGTTCCTGTCTGTTCCTGTCTGTTCCTCTCTGTTCCTGTCTGTTCCTGTCTGTTCCTCTCTGTTCCTGTCTGTTCCTGTCTGTTCCTGTCTGTTCCTCTCTGTTCCTGTCTGTTCCTCTCTGTTCCTGTCTGTTCCTGTCTGTTCCTGTCTGTTCCTGTCTGTTCCTGTCTGTTCCTGTCTGTTCCTGTCTGTTCCTGTCTGTTCCTCTCTGTTCCTGTCTGTTCCTCTCTGTTCCTGTCTGTTCCTGTCTGTTCCTCTCTGTTCCTGTCTGTTCCTGTTGTTCCTGTCTGTTCCTCTCTGTTCCTGTCTGTTCCTCTCTGTTCTGTTGTTCCTGTCTGTTCCTGTCTGTTCCTGTCTGTTCCTCTCTGTTCCTGTCTGTTCCTGTCTGTTCCTGTCTGTTCCTGTCTGTTCCTGTCTGTTCCTCTCTGTTCCTCTCTGTTCCTGTCTGTTCCTCTCTGTTCCTGTCTGTTCCTGTCTGTTCCTGTCTGTTCCTGTCTGTTCCTGTCTGTTCCTGTCTGTTCCTGTCTGTTCCTCTCTGTTCCTCTCTGTTCCTGTCTGTTCCTCTCTGTTCCTCTCTGTTCCTGTCTGTTCCTGTCTGTTCCTCTCTGTTCCTCTCTGTTCCTGTCTGTTCCTGTCTGTTCCTGTCTGTTCCTCTCTGTTCCTGTCTGTTCCTGTCTGTTCCTCTCTGTTCCTCTCTGTTCCTGTCTGTTCCTGTCTGTTCCTGTCTGTTCCTCTCTGTTCCTCTCTGTTCCTGTCTGTTCCTGTCTGTTCCTGTCTGTTCCTGTCTGTTCCTGTCTGTTCCTGTCTGTTCCTGTCTGTTCCTCTCTGTTCCTCTGTTCCTGTTCCTCTCTGTTCCTGTCTGTTCCTCTCTGTTCCTCTCTGTTCCTCTCTGTCTGTTCCTGTCTGTTCCTGTCTGTTCCTGTCTGTTCCTGTTCTGTCTGTTCCTGTCTGTTCCTCTCTGTTCCTGTCTGTTCCTGTCTGTTCCTGTCTGTTCCTGTCTGTTCCTGTCTGTTCCTGTCTGTTCCTCTCTGTTCCTGTCTGTTCCTCTCTGTTCCTCTCTGTTCCTGTCTGTTCCTGTCTGTTCCTCTCTGTTCCTGTCTGTTCCTCTCTGTTCCTCTCTGTTCCTGTCTGTTCCTCTGTTCTGTTCCTGTCTGTTCCTGTTCCTGTCTGTTCCTGTCTGTTCCTCTGTTCTGTTCCTCTCTGTTCCTGTCTGTTCCTGTCTGTTCCTGTCTGTTCCTCTCTGTTCCTCTCTGTTCCTGTCTGTTCCTGTCTGTTCCTGTCTGTTCCTGTCTGTTCCTGTCTGTTCCTCTCTGTTCCTGTCTGTTCCTCTCTGTTCCTGTCTGTTCCTCTGTTCCTGTCTGTTCCTCTCTGTTCCTGTCTGTTCCTGTTCCTGTCTGTTCCTGTCTGTTCCTGTCTGTTCCTCTCTGTTCCTCTCTGTTCCTGTCTGTTCCTGTCTGTTCCTGTCTGTTCCTGTCTGTTCCTGTCTGTTCCTGTCTGTTCCTCTCTGTTCCTGTCTGTTCCTCTCTGTTCCTGTCTGTTCCTGTCTGTTCCTGTCTGTTCCTCTCTGTTCCTGTCTGTTCCTGTCTGTTCCTGTCTGTTCCTGTCTGTTCCTGTCTGTTCCTGTCTGTTCCTGTCTGTTCCTGTCTGTTCCTGTCTGTCTCCTGTCTGTTCCTCTCTGTTCCTGTCTGTTCCTGTCTGTTCCTCTCTGTTCCTGTCTGTTCCTGTCTGTTCCTGTCTGTTCCTGTCTGTTCCTCTCTGTTCCTGTCTGTTCCTCTCTGTTCCTCTCTGTTCCTGTCTGTTCCTCTCTGTTCCTGTCTGTTCCTGTCTGTTCCTGTCTGTTCCTCTCTGTTCCTCTCTGTTCCTCTCTGTTCCTGTCTGTTCCTGTCTGTTCCTGTCTGTTCCTGTCTGTTCCTCTCTGTTGTTCCTGTCTGTTCCTGTTCCTCTGTTCCTGTCTGTTCCTGTCTGTTCCTGTCTGTTCCTGTCTGTTCCTGTTCCTGTCTGTTCCTCTCTGTTCCTGTCTGTTCCTGTCTGTTCCTGTCTGTTCCTGTCTGTTCCTGTCTGTTCCTCTCTGTTCCTGTCTGTTCCTGTCTGTTCCTCTCTGTTCCTGTCTGTTCCTGTCTGTTCCTGTCTGTTCCTCTCTGTTCCTGTCTGTTCCTGTCTTCCTGTCTGTTCCTGTCTGTTCCTGTCTGTTCCTCTCTGTTCCTTTCTGTTCCTCTCTGTTCCTGTCTGTTCCTGTTCCTGTCTGTTCCTGTCTGTTCCTCTCTGTTCCTCTCTGTTCCTGTCTGTTCCTGTCTGTTCCTTTCTGTTCCTGTCTGTTCCTGTCTGTTCCTGTCTGTTCCTCTCTGTTCCTGTCTGTTCCTGTCTGTTCCTCTCTGTTCCTGTCTGTTCCTGTCTGTTCCTCTCTGTTCCTGTCTGTTCCTGTCTGTCTGTTCCTGTCTGTTCCTCTCTGTTCCTGTCTGTTCCTGTCTGTCTGTTCCTCTCTGTTCCTCTCTGTTCCTCTCTGTTCCTGTCTGTTCCTCTCTGTTCCTGTCTGTTCCTCTCTGTTCCTGTCTGTTCCTCTCTGTTCCTGTCTGTTCCTCTCTGTTCCTGTCTGTTCCTGTCTGTTCCTTTCTGTTCCTGTCTGTTCCTGTCTGTTCCTGTCTGTTCCTCTCTGTTCCTCTCTGTTCCTGTCTGTTCCTGTCTGTTCCTCTCTGTTCCTGTCTGTTATTAACGGTTAATAAGTGTTCCTGTCTGTTTCTGTTCCAGGAGGAGATTTCTCCGGGAGTCCCTATTCCCACCCTCAGTATTCCACATACAACGAGTCCTGGAGATTTCCAAACCCCAGCCTGTTAGGTAAGGAACCACTCGACCAATCATGGACATGATTAAATCACCAATTAACCAATCAACCATTCAATCTCAACTCAAAGACCTCCCCTATTTCTCCATTTAGTGCCCTATTTCTCCATTTAGTGCCCTATTTCTCCATTTAGTGCCCTATTTCTCCATTTAGTGCCCTATTTCTCCATTTAGTGCCCTATTTCTCCATTTAGTGCCCCATTTCTCCATTTAGTGCCCTATTTCTCCATTTAGTGCCCCATTTCTCCATTTAGTGCCCTATTTCTCCATTTAGTGCCCCATTTCTCCATTTAGTGCCCTATTTCTCCATTTAGTGCCCTATTTCTCCTTTTCGTGCCCCTATTTCTCCATTTAGTGCCCTATTTCTCCATTTAGTGCCCTATTCCTCCATTTAGTGCCCTATTTCTCCATTTAGTGCCCTATTTCTCCATTTAGTGCCCTATTTCTCCATTTAGTGCCTTATTTCTCCATTTAGTGCCCTATTTCTCCATTTTGTGCCTCATTTCTCCATTTAGTGCCCTATTTGTCCATTTAGTGCCCTATTTCTCCATTTCGTGCCCTGTTTCTCCATTTAGTGCCCTATTGGTCCATTTAGTGCCCTATTTCTCCATTTAGTGCACTACTTTAGACCAGAGCCCTATGTGTGACTTTGATATCACTGGTGGTTGAGGTTCAGGCTGTGCCACTAGGTTAGCGGGGGGTTAGAGGTCAGGGATTCAGGCTGTGCCTACCACTAGGTCAGCGTGGGGGGGGGGGTTAGAGGTCAGGGATTCAGGCTGTGCCTACCACTAGGTTAGCGGGGGGTTAGAGGTCAGGGGTTATACTGTAGTCTACACTGACTGTAGATTGACTGTAGTATTGTGTCCATAGAGATGATTTAACGGGATAGAAACCATTATTTAGTTTAGTTGTTGTTGCTTCCACCATTTTAAAGTAGTCGACCGGGTGGGGATTCCTATGGGGGGGGGGTGGAAGCGATCAGTCTTATGATCAGAACAATGTCTTCTTCTTCTTCTAATAGGATACTATGGTTTGTTAAATGGTTTTAAACTATATGACCGCCATCTAGTGGCCACAATAAATTCATGCCACACGATATATATATAGTTCAGGACCTCAGCCCTGGAGGTGGCAGTAAATCAACAATATTAGATTGAGCCTCTTTTTCAAATATACAAGAAGAAGAAGAAGAAGATGGACTACTTCGGACTACCCCCCTCCCCCCCGTGCTGTCGCAGATGCCATTATTGGGAGTTAACTAACCTTATGGTTGCGGTTTGTGTTAGAGATTAAAGGTCAGGGGTCAGAGGTCAGGGGTTTTAGAGGTTATTAACCTGTAGTGATGTCCTCTCTCTCAGTGTTCCAACAGGACTATGGGTCTCTCCTGGGGACGGAGATCGGATGTTCCTCTGGGCTCTTCACCGCCAGCCAGACGGGACAGATGCAAGGTGGGATTTTTTTGTTGTTTGGGGGCAGCAGACTGTAGCTCTGTGCTGTCAGACAGTCGAGTGGAATTACCTGTAGTACAGACAGACAGACAGACAGACAGACAGACAGACAGACAGACAGAGACAGACAGACAGACAGACAGACAGACAGACAGACAGACAGGGGCTGACATAGTGATGAGGCTGACAGGTAGAGAGGTACAGGGGAGGGAGGAGGTGTCAGTGTGTGATTGATGGATATGACAGACAGACAGACAGACAGACAGACAGGGGACAGACAGACAGACAGACAGACAGGTGTGTGTGTGTGTGTGTGATGAGGTGTGACAGGTAGTGTGGTGTGTGTGTGTGTGTGTGGTGTGGAGGTGTGTGTGTGTGATTGATGGATATGACAGGGACAGGTGTGTGTGTGTGTGTGTGTGTGTGTGTGTGTGTTTGTGTGTGTGTGTGTCATGTCAACTATAACAATGTTGTTCTCACCCAGCCACTAACTCAGTGTGTGTGTGTGTGTGTGTGTGTGTGTGTGTGTGTGTGTGTGTGTGTGTGTGTGTGTGTGTGTGTGTGTGTGTGTGTGTGTGTGTGTGTGTGTGTGTGTGTCATGTCAACTATAACAATGTTGTTCTCACCCAGCCACTAACTCAGTGTGTGTGTGTGTGTGTGTGTGTGTGTGTGTGTGTGTGTGTGTGTGTGTGTGTGTGTGTGTGTGTGTGTGTGTGTGTGTGTGTGTGTGTGTGTGTGTGTGTGTGTGTGTGTGTGTGTGTGTGTGTGTGTGTGTGTGTGTGTGTTGTTTGTGTGTGTGTCATGTCAACTATAACAATGCTGTTCTCACCCAGCCACTAACTCAGTGTGTGTGTGTGTGTGTGTGTGTGTGTGTGTGTGTGTGTGTGTGTGTGTGTGTGTGTGTGTGTGTGTGTGTGTGTGTGTGTCATGTCAACTATAACAATGCTGCTCTCACCCAGCCACTAACTCAGTGTGTGTGTGTGTGTGTGTGTGTGGTTG
>NW_026279173.1:75000-87500 GCF_023373465.1 Oncorhynchus keta | reverse complement strand
CACTGAAATATGTCCATATCTCTTTATTTAAAAACTATCACTGATCATCATGAAATGTGTCCGATATCTCTTTAATTTAAAAACTATCACTGGATCAGACATTAATCAAATAAACCCCGATATCTCTTTAATTTAAAACTATCACTCGATCATCATGAAATATGTCCGATATCTCTTTAATTTAAAACTATCACTCGATCATCACTGAAATGTGTCCGATATCTCTTTAATTTAAAACTATCACTCGATCATCATGAAATATGTCCGATATCTCTTTAATTTAAAACTATCACTCGATCATCATGAAATATGTCCGATATCTCTTTAATTTAAAACTATCACTCGATCATCAGTCTGTTAAATGTCCGATATCTCTTTAATTTAAAACCTTTCTCTCGTCCATCATGAAATATGTCCTGGTTCTCTCTTTATTTAAAAACTATCTCTGGTCCTCAGTCATGATTTAACGTCAACCTCATCATCCTCCAGTCTGTTATTTAACTCAGAACCTTTCTCTGGTTCTCCAGTCTGTTATTTAACTCAGAACCTTTCTCTGGTTCTCCAGTCTGTTATTTAACTCAGAACCTTTCTCTGGTTCTCCAGTCTGTTATTTAACTCAGAACCTTTCTCTGGTCCTCCAGTCTGTTATTTAACCCAGAACCTTTCTCTGGTTCTCCAGTCTGTTATTTAACTCAGAACCTTTCTCTGGTCCTCCAGTCTGTTATTTAACTCAGAACCTTTCTCTGGTCCTCCAGTCTGTTATTTAACTCAGAACCTTTCTCTGGTCCTCCAGTCTGTTATTTAACTCAGAACCTTTCTCTGGTCCTCCAGTCTGTTATTTAACTCAGAACCTTTCTCTGGTTCTCCAGTCTGTTATTTAACTCAGAACCTTTCTCTGGTCCTCCAGTCTGTTATTTAACTCAGAACCTTTCTCTGGTCCTCCAGTCTGTTATTTAACACAGAACCTTTCTCTGGTTCTCCAGTCTGTTATTTAACTCAGAACCTTTCTCTGGTTCTCCAGTCTGTTATTTAACTCAGAACCTTTCTCTGGTCCTCCAGTCTGTTATTTAACTCAGAACCTTTCTCTGGTTCTCCAGTCTGTTATTTAACCCAGAACCTTTCTCTGGTCCTCCAGTCTGTTATTTAACACAGAACATTTCTCTGGTTTCTCTTTTATTTAACTCAGAACCTTTCTCTGGTCCTCCAGTCTGTTATTTAACTCAGAACCTTTCTCTGGTCCTCCAGTCTGTTATTTAACACAGAACATTTCTCTGGTTTCCAGTCTTTATTTAACTCAGAACCTTTCTCTGGTCCTCCAGTCTGTTATTTAACTCAGAACCTTTCTCTGGTTTCCAGTCTGTTATTTAACTCAGAACCTTTCTCTGGTCCTCCAGTCTGTTATTTAACACAGAACATTTCTCTGGTTCTCTCTGTTATTTAACTCAGAACCAGACTGGTCCTCCAGTCTGTTATTTAACTCAGAACCTTTCTCTGGTCCTCCAGTCTGTTATTTAACTCAGAACCTTTCTCTGGTCCTCCAGTCTGTTATTTAACTCAGAACCTTTCTCTGGTCCTCCAGTCTGTTATTTAACCCAGAACCTTTCTCTGGTCCTCCAGTCTGTTATTTAACCCAGAACCTTTCTCTGGTTTCTCTGTTATTTAACTCAGAACCTTTCTCTGGTTCTCCAGTCTGTTATTTAACTCAGAACCTTTCTCTGGTTCTCCAGTCTGTTATTTAACTCAGAACCTTTCTCTGGTTCTCCAGTCTGTTATTTAACTCAGAACCTTTCTCTGGTCCTCCAGTCTGTTATTTAACTCAGAACCTTTCTCTGGTTCTCCAGTCTGTTATTTAACTCAGAACCCTATTTCTCTGGTTCTCCAGTCTGTTATTTAACTCAGAACCTTTCTCTGGTTCTCCAGTCTGTTATTTAACTCAGAACCTTTCTCTGGTCCTCCAGTCTGTTATTTAACTCAGAAGTCTGTTATTTAACCTTTCTCTGGTCCTCCAGTCCCTGTTATTTAACTACTTTAGAAGAGCCTTTCTCTGGTCCTCCAGTCTGTTATTTAACTCAGAACCTTTCTCTGGTTCTCCAGTCTGTTATTTTCTTTCCTAACTTCAGAGTTTTATTTCTCTGTATTTCTTCATTCTCATAAGACTTTGACTACTTTGTAGACACAGACCCTATTCCCTATATACACACTACTACACACCAGAACCTTTCTTCCCTATATAGTCTGTTATTTACTCAGACCTTTCTACACTACAGTGACTACATTTAACCCCTATTCTCTGGTAGTCAACTACTATTTAACCAGAACCTTTCTATTCCTATATAATGAACTACTATAGACCAGAGCCCTATTCCCTATATAGTGAACTACTATGACCAGAGCCCTATTCCCCAGTCTATATAGTGAACTACTTTCCAGAGCCCTATTCCTATATAGTGAACTACTTTAGACCAGAGCCCTATTCCTATATAGTGAACTAGTGATTCTACTACTTGACCAGAGCCCTATTCCCTATATAGTGAACTACTTTAGACCAGAGCCCTATTCCCTATATAGTGAACTACTATAGACCAGAGCCCTATTCCCTATATAGTGAACTACTTTAGACCAGAGCCCTATTCTCTATATAGTGAACTACTATAGACCAGAGCCCTATTCCCTATATAGTGAACTACTATAGACCAGAGCCCTATTCCTATATAGTGAACTACTATAGACCAGAGCCCTATTCCCTATATAGTGAACTACTATAGACCAGAGCCCTATTCCCTATATAGTGAACTACTATAGACCAGAGCCCTATTCCCTATATAGTGAACTACTATAGACCAGAGCCCTATTCCCTATATAGTGAACTACTTTAGACCAGAGCCCTATTCCCTATATAGTGAACTACTATAGACCAGAGCCCTATTCCCTATATAGTGAACTACTTTAGACCAGAGCCCTATTCCCTATATAGTGAACTACTATAGACCAGAGCCCTATTCCCTATATAGTGAACTACTATAGACCAGAGCCCTATTCCCTATATAGTGAACTACTATAGACCAGAGCCCTATTCCCTATATAGTGAACTACTCTAGACCAGAGCCCTATTCCCTATATAGTGAACTACTCTAGACCAGAGCCCTATTCCCTATATAGTGAACTACTCTAGACCAGAGCCCTATTCCCTATATAGTGAACTACTCTAGACCAGAGCCCTATTCCCAATATAGTGAACTACTTTAGACCCTATTATTTTAGACCAGAGCCCTATTCCCTATATAGTGAACTACTAGTGACCAGGGCCCTATTCCCTATATCGTGAACTACTAGTGACCAGAGCCCTATTCCCTTTATAGTGAACTACTAGTGTCCAGGGCCCTATTCCCTTTATAGTGCACTACTTTAGACCAGAGTCCTATTCCCTATATAGTGCACTACTTTAGACCAGAGCCCTATTCCCTATATAGTGCACTACTTTAGACCAGAGCCTTATTCCCTATATAGTGAACTACTAGTGACCAGAGCCCTGTTCCCTATATAGTGCACTACTTTAGACCAGGGTCCTATGAGTTGTTGTCACTATACAGGGTACTACTTTAGACCAGGGTCCTATGAGTTGTTGTCACTATAATGGGTACTACTTTAGACCAGGGTCCTATGAGTTGTTGTCACTATATAGGGTACTACTTTAGACCAGGGTCCTATGAGTTGTTGTCACTATAATGGGTACTACTATAGACCAGGGTCCTATGAGTTGTTGTCACTATAATGGGTACTACTTTAGACCAGGGTCCTATGAGTTGTAGTCACTATAATGGGTACTACAGACCAGGGTCCTATGAGTTGTTGTCACTATAATGGGTACTATTTAGACCAGGGTCCTACTGAGTTGTTGTCACTATAATGGGTACTACTTTAGACCAGGGTCCTATGAGTTGTTGTCACTATAATGGGTACTACTTTAGACCAGGGTCCTATGAGTTGTTGTCACTATAATGGGTACTACTTTAGACCAGGGTCCTATGAGTTGTTGTCACTATAATGGGTACTACTTTAGACCAGGGTCCTATGAGTTGTTGTCACTATAATGGGTACTACTTTAGACCAGGGTCCTATGAGTTGTTGTCACTATAATGGGTACTACTTTAGACCAGGGTCCTATGAGTTGTTGTCACTATAATGGGTACTACTTTAGACCAGGGTCCTATGAGTTGTTGTCACTATAATGGGTACTACTTTAGACCAGGGTCCTATGAGTTGTTGTCACTATAATGGGTACTACTTTAGACCAGGGTCCTATGAGTTGTTGTCACTATAAAGGGTACATGGTGCCATTTGGAACGTGACCATTGTATAGTTCTAGAACACATCTTGCCATTGCTCTGACCTCATTGGCTCACGGACAGAGAGGGAGGGTTTCCATTGGTCGAGGGGTCTTTTTGATTGACAGGCGTGACATTGAGGGTCTGTCATTGTGGGTGGTACTGTACCGCACAGTGGGGCAGGGGCCACACGACACACACACACACGACACACACATACACACACTCCCTTTGTCCTCTGCAGAGCGGTGAAACCCCCTGTCCCCAGAGGAGACACAACCTGCTGTTCCATCACAACCTCTCTCCTTCTCCTGTCTGTCTCTCTCTTTGCATCTCCTCTATCTCTCTCTGTCTCTCGCTCTCCTTTTTCCCCTCTCCTCTCCTCCTCTCTCTTTACCTCTCCTATCTTTCTGTCTCTCTCTTCTCTATCTCTCAATCTCTCAATCTTTATCTCTCTCTCTCCTCTATCTCTCTCTGTCTCTTCTCCCTTTTTCCCCTCTCCTCTCCTCCTCTCTCTTTACTTCTCCTATCTTTCTGTCTCTCTCTTCTCTATCTCTCTCAATCTTTATCTCTCTCTCTCCTCTATCTCTCTCTGTCTCTCGCTCTCCCTTTTTCCCCTCTCCTCTCCTCCTCTCTCTTTACCTCTCCTATCTTTCTGTCTCTCTCTTCTCTATCTCTCTCAATCTCTCAATCTTTATCTCTCTCTCCTCTATCTCTCTGTCTTTCTCTCTCTTTATAATCTCCATAGCTTTCTTTCCCCCTCCTTCACCTAATCTCATCATATCTCCTCCTCCTCTGTCCTGTCCTCCTCCTCTGTCCTGTCCTCCTCCTCTGTCCTGTCCCTGTCCTCTCCTCTGTCCTGTCCCCCTCCTTCACCTAATCTCATCATATCTCCTCCTCCTCTGTCCTGTCCCCTCCTCTGTCCTGTCCTCCTCCTCTGTCCTGTCCCCCTCCTCTGTCTGTCCCCTCCTCTTCACCTAATCTCCTCATACTCTCCTCCTCTGTCCTGTCCCCTCCTCTGTCCTGTCCTCCTCCTCTGTCCTGTCCCCTTCCTCTGTCCTGTCCCCTCCTCTGTCCTGTCCCCCTCCTTCACCTAATCTCATCATATCTCCTCCTCCTCTGTCCTGTCCCCCTCCTCTGTCCTGTCCCCTCCTCTGTCCTGTCCTCCTCCTCTGTCCTGTCCCCTCCTCTGTCCTGTCCCCCTCCTCTGTCCTGTCCCCCTCCTCTGTCCTGTCCCCCTCCTCTGTCCTGTCCCCCTCCTTCACTAATCTGTCCTCTCCCCTCCTCTGTCCTGTCCCCCTCCTCTGTCCTGTCCCCCTCCTCTGTCCTGTCCTCCTTCACCTAATCTCATCATATCTCCTCCTCCTCTGTCCTGTCCTCCTCCTCTGTCCTGTCCTCCTCCTCTGTCCTGTCCTCCTCCTCTGTCCTGTCCCCTCCTCTGTCCTGTCCCCCTCCTCTGTCCTGTCCCCCTCCTCTGTCCTGTCCCCCTCCTTGTCCTGTCCTCATCATGTCTGTCCTCCTCCTCTGTCCTGTCCCCCCTCCTCCTCTGTCCTGTCCTCCTCCTCTGTCCTGTCCCCCTCCTCTGTCCTGTCCTCCTTCACCTAATCTCATCATATCTCCTCCTCCTCTGTCCTGTCCCCCTCCTCTGTCCTGTCCCCTCCTCTGTCCTGTCCCCTCCTCTGTCCTGTCCTCCTCCTCTGTCCTGTCCTCCTTCACCTAATCTCATCATATCTCCTCCTCCTCTGTCTGTCCCCTCCTCTGTCCTGTCCTCCTCCTCTGTCCTGTCCTCCTTCACCTAATCTCATCATATCTCCTCCCTAATCTCCTCTGTCCTGTCCTCCTCCTCTGTCCTGTCCCCCTCCTCACCTAATCTCATCATATCTCCCCCTCCTCTGTCCTGTCCTCCTCCTCTGTCCTGTCCTCCTCCTCTGTCCTGTCCTCCTTCACCTAATCTCATCATATCTCCTCCTCCTCTGTCCTGTCCTCCTCCTCTGTCCTGTCCTCCTCCTCTGTCCTGTCCTCCTCCTCTGTCCTGTCCCCCTCCTCTGTCCTGTCCCCCTCCTTCACCTAATCTCATCATATCTCCTCCTCCTCTGTCCTGTCCTCCTCCTCTGTCCTGTCCTCCTCCTCTGTCCTGTCCCCTCCTCTGTCCTGTCCCCCTCCTCTGTCCTGTCCCCCTCCTTCACCTAATCTCATCATATCTCCTCCTCCTCTGTCCTGTCCCCCTCCTCTGTCCTGTCCCCCTCCTCTGTCCTGTCCTCCTCCTCTGTCCTGTCCTCCTCCTCTGTCCTGTCCCCTCCTTCACCTAATCTCATCATATCTCTCCTGGATCCTCTGTCCTGTCCCCCTCCTCTGTCCTGTCCCCCTCCTCTGTCCTGTCCTCCTTCACTAATCTCATCATATCTCCTCCTCCTCTGTCCTGTCCCCCTCCTCTGTCCTGTCCTCCTCCTCTGTCCTGTCCTCCTTCACCTAATCTCATCATATCTCCTCCTCCTCTGTCCTGTCCTCCTCCTCTGTCCTGTCCTCCTCTGTCCTGTCCCCCTCCTCTGTCCTGTCCCCCTCCTCTGTCCTGTCCCCCTCCTTCATCTAATCTCATCATATCTCCGCCTCCTCTGTCCTGTCCCCCTCCTCTGTCCTGTCCCCCTCCTCTGTCCTGTCCCCCTCCTCTGTCCTGTCCCCCTCCTCTGTCCTGTCCTCCTCCTCTGTCCTGTCCTCCTCCTCTGTCCTGTCCCCCTCCTTCACCTAATCTCATCATATCTCCTCCTCCTCTGTCCTGTCCCCCTCCTCTGTCCTGTCCCCCTCCTCTGTCCTGTCCTCCTCCCTCTGTCCTGTCCTCCTCCTCTGTCCTGTCCTCCTCCTCTGTCCTGTCCCCCTCCTCTGTCCTGTCCCCCTCCTTCACCTAATCTCATCATATCTCCTCCTCCTCTGTCCTGTCCTCCTCCTCTGTCCTGTCCCCCTCCTCTGTCCTGTCCCCCTCCTCTGTCCTGTCCCCCTCCTTCACCTAATCTCATCATATCTCCTCCTCCTCTGTCCTGTCCTCCTCCTCTGTCCTGTCCTCCTCCTCTGTCCTGTCCCCCTCCTTCACCTAATCTCATCATATCTCCCCTCCTCTGTCCTGTCCCCCTCCTCTGTCCTGTCCTCCTCCCTCTGTCCTCTGTCCTGTCCCCTCCTCTGTCCTGTCCCCCTCTGTCCTGTCCCCCTCCTTCACCTAATCTCATCATATCTCCTCCTCCTCTGTCCTGTCCCCCTCCTCTGTCCTGTCCTCCTCCTCTGTCCTGTCCCCCTCCTCTGTCCTGTCCCTCCTTCACCTAATCTCATCATATCTCCTCCTCCTCTGTCCTGTCCCCCTCCTCTGTCCTGTCCTCCTCCTCTGTCCTGTCCCCCTCCTCTGTCCTGTCCCCTCCTCTGTCCTGTCCCCTCCTCCTTCACCTAATCTCATCATATCTCCCCCTCCTCTGTCCTGTCCCCCTCCTCCCTGTCCCCCTCCTCTGTCCTGTCCCCTCCTCTGTCCTGTCCCCTCCTCTGTCCTGTCCCCCCCTCTGTCCTGTCCCCTCCTTCACCTAATCTCATCATATCTCCTCCTCCTCTGTCCTGTCCCCCTCCTCTGTCCTGTCCCCCTCCTCTGTCCTGTCCCCCTCCTGTCCTGTCCCCCTCCTCTGTCCTGTCCTCCTCCTTCTGTCCTCTCATCATATCTCCTCCTCCTCTGTCCTGTCCTCCTCCTCTGTCCTGTCCTCCTCCTCTGTCCTGTCCTCCTCCTCTGTCCTGTCCTCCTCCTCTGTCCCGTCCCCTCCTCTGTCCTGTCCCCCTCCTCTGTCCTGTCCCCCTCCTCTGTCCTCCTCCTCCTCCTCTGTCCTGTCCTCCTTCACCTAATCTCATCATATCTCCTCCTCCTCTGTCCTGTCCTCCTCCTCTGTCCTGTCCTCCTCCTCTGTCCTGTCCTCCTCCTCTGTCCTGTCCCCCTCCTCTGTCCTGTCCCCTCCTCTGTCCGTCCCCTCCTCATCTGTCCTGTCCTCCTCCTCTGTCCTGTCCTCCTCCTCCTCCTCTCATCCTCTCCTCCTCCTCTGTCCTCATCCTCCTCCTCTGTCCTGTCCCCCTCCTCTGTCCTGTCCCCCTCCTGTCCTCCTCCTTCACCTAATCTCATCATATCTCCTCCTCCTCCTCTGTCCTGTCCTCCTCCTCTGTCCTGTCCCCCTCCTCTGTCCTGTCCCCCTCCTCTGTCCTGTCCCCTCCTCTGTCCTGTCCTCCTTCACCTAATCTCATCATATCTCCTCCTCCTCTGTCCTCCCCCTCCTCTGTCCTGTCCCCTCCTCTGTCCTGTCCCCTCCTCTGTCCTGTCCTCCTCCTCTGTCCTGTCCCCCTCCTTCACCTAATCTCATCATATCTCCCCTCCTCCTCTGTCCTGTCCCCCTCCTCTGTCCTGTCCTCCTCCTCTGTCCTGTCCCCTCCTTCACCTAATCTCATCATATCTCCTCCTCCTCTGTCCTGTCCCCCTCCTCTGTCCTGTCCTCCTCCCTCTGTCCTGTCCCCCTCCTTCACCTAATCTCATCATATCTCCTCCTCCTCTGTCCTCCCCTCCTCTGTCCTGTCCCCTCCTTCACCTAATCTCATCATATCTCCTCCTCCTCTGTCCTGTCCCCTCCTCTGTCCTGTCCCCCTCCTCTGTCCTGTCCTCCTTCACCTAATCTCATCATATCTCCCCTCCTCTGTCCTGTCCTCCTCCTCTGTCCTGTCCCCCTCCTCTGTCCTGTCCCCCTCCTCTGTCCTGTCCCCCTCCTCTGTCCTGTCCCCCTCCTTCACCTAATCTCATCATATCTCCTCCTCCTCTGTCCTGTCCCCCTCCTCTGTCCTGTCCCCCTCCTCTGTCCTGTCCTCCTCCTCTGTCCTGTCCCCCTCCTCTGTCCTGTCCCCCTCCTCCTGTCCCCTCCTTCACCTAATCTCATCATATCTCCTCCTCTCTGTCCTGTCCTCCTCCTCTGTCCTGTCCCCCTCCTCTGTCCTGTCCCCCTCCTCTGTCCTGTCCCCCTCCTCACCTAATCTCATCATATCTCCTCCTCCTCTGTCCTGTCCCCTCCTCTGTCCTGTCCTCCTCCTCTGTCCTGTCCTCCTCCTCTGTCCTGTCCTCCTCCTCTGTCCTATCCTCTGTCCTGTCCCCCTCCTTCACCTAATCTCATCATATCTCCTCCTCCTCTGTCCTGTCCCCCTCCTCTGTCCTGTCCCCCTCCTCTGTCCTGTCCTCCTCCTCTGTCCTGTCCCCCTCCTTCACCTAATCTCATCATATCTCCTCCTCCTCTGTCTGGAGGGCTGGAAAGGGAAAAGAATCAGGGTAATGCATCCCAAATGACACCCCTACGTAGTGCACTACTTTTGACCAGGGCCCAATGGGGCAACAGTGCACTATATAGGGAATAGGTTGCTTAGTGACACCCAATGAGGTCGTTCCAAAGGCAAACCCTTTTCTGACACACCTTCCTGTTTCTGTCTGTATTCTACCTGGACTTGTTTCAATGCCTTTTAAAACAAAATCACATCTTCAAATGCATTTCATACACAATAGAAATATATAGTCTTTGTTTTCTAAAGACAAGACGCATCATTTTTCTCATCGTATTACGACCAGCAAACAATTCAGTCATTATCTTGGTTAGTTTCTACTGTATCTCCCAGCAAACAATTCAGTCATTATCTTGGTTAGTTTCTACTGTATCTCCCAGCAAACAATTCAGTCATTATCTTGGTTAGTTTCTACTGTATCTCCCAGCAAACAATTCAGTCATTATCTTGGTTAGTTTCTACTGTATCTCCCAGCAAACAATTCAGTCATTATCTTGGTTAGTTTCTACTGTATCTCCCAGCAAACAATTCAGTCATTATCTTGGTTAGTTTCTACTGTATCTCCCAGCAAACAATTCAGTCATTATCTTGGTTAGTATCTCCCCCTCCTCTGTCCTGCCCCCTCCTCTGTCCTGTCCTCCTCCTCTGTCCTGTCCTCCTCCTCTGTCATGCCCCCCTCCTCTGTCCTGTCCTCCTCCTCTGTCCTGTCCCCCTCCTCTGTCCTCCCCTCCTCTGTCCTGTCCCCCTCCTTCACCTACTCTCATCATATCTCCTCCTCCTCTGTCCTGTCCCCCTCCTCTGTCCTGTCCCCCTCCTCTGTCCTGTCCCCCTCCTCTGTCCTGTCCCCCTCCTCTGTCCTGTCCCCCTCCTCTGTCCTGTCCCCCTCCTTCACCTAATCTCATCATATCTCCTCCTCCTCTGTCCTGTCCCCCTCCTCTGTCCTGTCCTCCTCCTCTGTCCTGTCCTCCTCCTCTGTCCTGTCCCCCTCCTCTGTCCTGTCCTCCTCCTCTGTCCTGTCCCCCTCCTCTGTCCTGTCCTCCTCCTCTGTCCTGTCCCCCTCCTCTGTCCTGTCCTCCTCCTCTGTCCTGTCCTCCTCCTCTGTCCTGTCCCCCTCCTCTGTCCTGTCCTCCTCCTCTGTCCTGTCCTCCTCCTCTGTCCTGTCCCCCTCCTCTGTCCTGTCCCCCTCCTTCACCTAATCTCATCATATCTCCTCCTCCTCTGTCCTGTCCCCCTCCTCTGTCCTGTCCCCCTCCTCTGTCCTGTCCCCCTCCTCTGTCCTGTCCCCCTCCTCTGTCCTGTCCCCCTC
Source organism: Oncorhynchus keta (assembly GCF_023373465.1). Classification (NCBI taxonomy): domain Eukaryota; kingdom Metazoa; phylum Chordata; class Actinopteri; order Salmoniformes; family Salmonidae; genus Oncorhynchus; species Oncorhynchus keta. The sequence goes on along the minus strand of NW_026279173.1, from coordinate 76,538 downwards.
CTTCACCTAATCTCATCATCTCTCCTCCTCCTCTGTCCTGTCCCCCTCCTCTGTCCTGTCCCCCTCCTTCACCTAATCTCATCATATCTCCTCCTCCTCTGTCCTGTCCCCCTCCTCTGTCCTGTCCTCCTCCTCTGTCCTGTCCCCCTCCTCTGTCCTGTCCCCTCTCCTTCACCCTAATCTCATCATATCTCCTCCTCCTCTGTCCTGTCCCCCTCCTCTGTCCTGTCCCCCTCCTCTGTCCTGTCCCCCTCCTCTGTCCTGTCCTCCTCCTCTGTCCTGTCCCCCTCCTCTGTCCTGTCCCCCTCCTTCACCTAATCTCATCATATCTCCTCCTCCTCTGTCCTGTCCTCCTCCTCTGTCCTGTCCCCCTCCTCTGTCCTGTCCCCCTCCTCTGTCCTGTCCCCCTCCTCTGTCCTGTCCCCCTCCTTCACCTAATCTCATCATATCTCCTCCTCCTCTGTCCTGTCCTCCTCCTCTGTCCTGTCCCCCTCCTCTGTCCTGTCCCCCTCCTCTGTCCTGTCCCCCTCCTCTGTCCTGTCCTCCTCCTCTGTCCTGTCCTCCTCCTCTGTCCTGTCCCCCTCCTCTGTCCTGTCCCCCTCCTTCACCTAATCTCATCATATCTCCCCCTCCTCTGTCCTGTCCTCCTCCTCTGTCCCTGTCCCCTCCTTCACCTAATCTCATCATATCTCCCCCTCCTCTTCCTGTCCCCTCCTCTGTCCTGCCCCCTCCTCTGTCCTGTCCCCCTCCTCTGTTCTGTCCCCCTCCTTCACCTAATCTCATCATATCTCCCCTCCTCTGTCCTGTCCTCCTCCTCTGTCCTGCCCCCTCCTCTGTCCTGTCCCCCTCCTCTTGTCCTGTCCCCCTCCTCTGTCCCTGTCCCCCTCCTTCACCTAATCTCATCATATCTCCCCTCCTCTGTCCTGTCCTCCTCCTCTGTCCTGTCCCCCTCCTCTGTCCTGTCCTCCTCCTCTGTCCTGTCCTCCTCCTCTGTCCTGCCCCCTCCTCTGTCCTGTCCCCCTCCTCTGTCCTCCTCCTCCTCTGTCCTGTCCTCCTCCTCTGTCCTGTCCTCCTCCTTCACCAATCTCATCATTATCTTCCTCCTCTGTCCTGTCCTCCTCCTCTGTCCTGTCCCCCTCCTCTGTCCTGTCCCCCTCCTCTGTCCTGTCCTCCTCTGTCCTGTCCTCCTCCTCTGTCCTGTCCCCTCCTTCATCTAATCTCAGTCATATCTCCTCCTCCTCTGTTGTCCTCCTCCTCTGTCCTCTCCCCAAACCTCTGTCCTGTCCCCCTCCTCTGTCCTGTCCCCCTCCTCTGTCAGCAAACCTCCTCTCTGTCCTGTCCCCCTCCTCTGTCCTGTCCCCTCCTCTGTCCTGTCCCCCTCCTCTCAGTCTGTCCTTCCTCTGTCCTGTCCCCCTCAGCAAACCTGTCCCCCTCCCTCTGTCTACTGTCCCCCTCCTTCACCTAATCTCATCATATCTCCTCCTCCTCTTTCTGGAGGGCTGGAAAGGGAAAAGAATCAGGGTAATGCATCCCAAATG
>NW_026279173.1:65000-70000 GCF_023373465.1 Oncorhynchus keta | reverse complement strand
GAGGGGAGGGGGAGAGGGAGAGAGGAGGGAGAACAGAGGGGGGGGAGGGAGAACAGAGGGAGGGAGGGAGAACAGAGAGGGGAGGAGGGAGAACAGAGAGGGGAGAGGGGAGAACAGAGAGGAGGGGGAGAACAGAGAGGGAGGGGGAGAACAGAGGGAGGGGGAGAACAGAGAGGAGGGGGAGAACAGAGAGGGAGAACAGAGAGGAGGGGGAGAACAGAGGGGAAGAGGGAGAACAGAGAGGGAGGAGGGAGAACAGAGAGGGAGGAGGGAGAACAGAGAGGGGGAGAACAGAGAGGGAGGAGGGAGAACAGAGAGGGGGGAGAACAGAGAGGGAGGAGGGAAACAGAGGGAGTGAGAACAGAGGGGAGGAGGGAGAACAGAGGGAGGGGGAGAACAGAGGGAGGGGGAGAACAGAGGGAGGGGGAGAACAGAGAGGGAGGGGGGAGAACAGAGGGGGGGGGGAGAGAATACAGCGGTAGTTAAAAACAGGGCAAAAAGTCATCCAAATTAGCGTCAGTCACTGCTGGTGTTTTTTTGGCCCTGCGGAGCTCCCGTAGAGAGGTGATGCTGGGGCATCTGGGTAATTGGGTTGGTTGATTAGTGAAGAGGGATGAAACGGAGGAAGAGAGGGAGAGAGAGACATAACATGACATTTTAAATGTCTCTTTTGCTTTTTGGAACTTTTGTAAGTGTAATGTTTACTGTTCATTTGTATAGTTTTTTCTTTTAGTTTTCACTTGCTTTGGCAACGATAACAAAATGTTTAATTTAATTGGTGGAGGGAGGGTGGATGAGAGAGAGGTAGAGGGAGGGTGGATGAGAGAGAGGTAGAGGGAGGGTGGATGAGAGAGAGGTAGAGGGAGGGTGGATGAGAGAGAGGTAGAGGGAGGGTGGATGAGAGAGAGGTAGAGGGAGGGAGGGGAGGATGAGAGAGAGGTAGAGGGAGGGTGGATGAGAGAGATGGGAGGGATGGAGGATGAGAGAGAGGTAGAGGGAGGGAGGATGAGAAGAGGAGGGGAGAGGGGAGGGTGGAGAGAACAGAGAGGTAGAGGGATGGAGGATGAGAGAGAGGTGGAGGGAGGGTGGATGAGAGAGAGGTAGAGGGAGGGGGGATGAGAGAGAGGTAGAGGGAGGGTGGATGAGAGAGAGGTGGAGGGAGGGTGGATGAGAGAGAGGTGGAGGGAGGGTGGATGAGAGAGAGGTGGAGGGAGGGTGGATGAGAGAGAGGTGGAGGGAGGGGTGGATGAGAGAGAGGTGGAGGGAGGGTGGATGAGAGAGAGGTAGAGGGAGGGTGGATGAGAGAGAGGTAGAGGGAGGGTGGATGAGAGAGAGGTAGAGGGAGGGTGGATGAGAGAGAGGTGGAGGGAGGGTGGATGAGAGAGAGGTAGAGGGAGGGTGGATGAGAGAGAGGTGGAGGGAGGGTGGATGAGAGAGAGGTGGAGGGAGGGTGGATGAGAGAGAGGTGGAGGGAGGGTGGATGAGAGAGAGGTGGAGGGAGGGAGGATGAGAGAGAGGTAGAGGGAGGGTGGATGAGAGAGAGGTAGAGGGAGGGAGGATGAGAGAGAGATAGAGGGAGGGTGGATGAGAGAGATGTGGATGGATGGAGGATGAGAGAGAGGTGGAGGGAGGGTGGATGAGAGAGAGGTAGAGGGAGGGTGGATGAGAGAGATGTGGAGGGATGGAGGATGAGAGAGAGGTAGAGGGAGGGTGGATGAGAGAGAGGTAGAGGGAGGGTGGATGAGAGAGAGGTAGAGGGAGGGTGGATGAGAGAGAGGTAGAGGGAGGGTGGATGAGAGAGAGGTAGAGGGAGGGAGGATGAGAGAGAGGTGGAGGGAGGGTGGATGAGAGAGGTAGAGGGAGGGTGGATGAGAGAGAGGTGGAGGGAGGGTGGATGAGAGAGAGGTAGAGGGAGGGTGGATGAGAGAGAGGTAGAGGGAGGGTGGATGAGAGAGAGGTAGAGGGAGGGAGGATGTGAGAGAGGTGGAGGGGGGGTGGATAATATATAATATATGCCATTTAGCTGAGGGATCCAAAGCGACTTACAGTCATGTGTGCATAGGGGGATTCTACAGAGGGATGGGTGGTCCCAGGGAATCGAACCCACTACCCTGGCGTTAGAAGCACCATGCTCTAGGGGGAGCCACAGAAGGACCACGGATGAGACAGAGGTAGAGGGATGGAGGATGAGAGAGAGGTGGAGGGATGGAGGATGAGAGAGAGGTTGAGGGAGGGTGTTTTTTTTGTGAAATTTCTTTAGTGGTAGTTATCTAGTCTAGTCAGAGTAATGTTGTATATGACTCCAGGTAGTTATCTAGTCAGAGTAATGTTGTATATGACTCCAGGTAGTTATCTAGTCAGAGTAATGTTTTATATGACTCCAGGTAGTTATCTAGTCTAGTCAGAGTAATGTTGTATATGACTCCAGGTAGTTATCTAGTCAGAGTAATGTTTTATATGACTCCAGGTAGTTATCTAGTCAGAGTAATGTTGTATATGACTCCAGGTAGTTATCTAGTCAGAGTAATGTTGTATATGACTCCAGGTAGTTATCTAGTCAGAGTAATGTTTTATATGACTCCAGGTAGTTATCTAGTCTAGTCAGAGTAATGTTGTATATGACTCCAGGTAGTTATCTAGTCTAGTCAGAGTAATGTTGTATATGACTCCAGGTAGTTATCTAGTCAGAGTAATGTTGTATATGACTCCAGGTAGTTATCTAGTCAGAGTAATGTTGTATATGACTCCAGGTAGTTATCTAGTCAGAGTAATGAGTAATGTTTTATATGACTCCAGGTAGTTATCTAGTCAGTCAGGTAGTTATCTAGTGTAATGTTGTATATGACTCCAGGTAGTTATCTAGTCAGAGTAATGTTGTATATGACTCCAGGTAGTTATCTAGTCAGAGTAATGTTGTATATGACTCCAGGTAGTTATCTAGTCAGAGTAATGTTGTATATGACTCCAGGTAGTTATCTAGTCAGAGTAATGTTGTATATGACTCCAGGTAGTTATCTAGTCTAGTCAGAGTAATGTTGTATATGACTCCAGGTAGTTATCTAGTCAGAGTAATGTTGTATATGACTCCAGGTAGTTATCTAGTCAGAGTAATGTTGTATATGACTCCAGGTAGTTATCTAGTCAGAGTAATGTTGTATATGACTCCAGGTAGTTATCTAGTCAGAGTAATGTTGTATATGACTCCAGGTAGTTAGTCAGAGATCTAGTCAGAGAGTAATGTTGTATATGACTCCAGGTAGTTATCTAGTCAGAGTAATGTTGTATATGACTCCAGGTAGTTATCTAGTCTAGTCAGAGTAATGTTTTATATGACTCCAGGTAGTTATCTAGTCAGAGTAATGTTGTATATGACTCCAGGTAGTTATCTAGTCAGAGTAATGTTGTATATGACTCCAGGTAGTTATCTAGTCAGAGTAATGTTGTATATGACTCCAGGTAGTTATCTAGTCTAGTCAGAGTAATGTTGTATATGACTCCAGGTAGTTATCTAGTCAGAGTAATGTTGTATATGACTCCAGGTAGTTATCTAGTCAGAGTAATGTTGTATATGACTCCAGGTAGTTATCTAGTCTAGTCAGAGTAATGTTGTATATGACTCCAGGTAGTTATCTAGTCTAGTCAGAGTAATGTTGTATATGACTCCAGGTAGTTATCTAGTCAGAGTAATGTTTTATATGACTCCAGGTAGTTATCTAGTCAGAGTAATGTTGTATATGACTCCAGGTAGTTATCTAGTCAGAGTAATGTTGTATATGACTCCAGGTAGTTATCTAGTCTAGTCAGAGTAATGTTGTATATGACTCCAGGTAGTTATCTAGTCAGAGTAATGTTGTATATGACTCCAGGTAGTTATCTAGTCTAGTCAGAGTAATGTTGTATATGACTCCAGGTAGTTATCTAGTCAGAGTAATGTTTTATATGACTCCAGGTAGTTATCTAGTCTAGTCAGAGTAATGTTGTATATGACTCCAGGTAGTTATCTAGTCTAGTCAGAGTAATGTTGTATATGACTCCAGGTAGTTATCTAGTCAGAGTAATGTTGTATATGACTCCAGGTAGTTATCTAGTCTAGTCAGAGTAATGTTGTATATGACTCCAGGTAGTTATCTAGTCAGAGTAATGTTGTATATGACTCCAGGTAGTTATCTAGTCAGAGTAATGTTTTATATGACTCCAGGTAGTTATCTAGTCTAGTCAGAGTAATGTTGTATATGACTCCAGGTAGTTATCTAGTCTAGTCAGAGTAATGTTGTATATGACTCCAGGTAGTTATCTAGTCTAGTCAGAGTAATGTTGTATATGACTCCAGGTAGTTATCTAGTCAGAGTAATGTTGTATATGACTCCAGGTAGTTATCTAGTCTAGTCAGAGTAATGTTGTATATGACTCCAGGTAGTTATCTAGTCAGAGTAATGTTGTATATGACTCCAGGTAGTTATCTAGTCAGAGTAATGTTGTATATGACTCCAGGTAGTTATCTAGTCTAGTCAGTAATGTTGTATATGACTCCAGGTAGTTATCTAGTCAGAGTAATGTTGTATATGACTCCAGGTAGTTATCTAGTCAGAGTAATGTTGTATATGACTCCAGGTAGTTATCTAGTCTAGTTAGAGTAATGTTTTATATGACTCCAGGTAGTTATCTAGTCTAGTTAGAGAGTAATGTTGTATATGACTCCAGGTAGTTATCTAGTCAGTTAGTAATGTTTTATATGACTCCAGGTAGTTATCTAGTCTAGTCAGAGTAATGTTGTATATGACTCCAGGTAGTTATCTAGTCTAGTTGTATATGACTCCAGGTAGTTATCTAGTCAGAGTAGAGTAATGTTGTATATGACTCCAGAAGTTATCTATGTTGTATATGACTCCAGGTAGTTATCTAGTCTAGTCAGAGTAATGTTGTATATGACTCCAGGTAGTTATCTAGTCTAGTCAGAGTAATGTTGTATATGACTCCAGGTAGTTATCTAGTCTAGTCAG